>NC_085872.1:50519760-50524760 GCF_034702125.1 Engraulis encrasicolus
ATGAGAGGAGCAGTGATGGGTGTGCTCAACTTCTAATACAAAAACCCCCACAACTTTGTCTGTCTGACAAAAGGAACTGTCAACTGAAAGTGGAGAGAACTGCACTTGCAAGCTCAGTCTCATTATTATTTAGTAAGCCACCATGTCCACAGTGAACACGTTTCAGCCCTTAAGAACACAGTGCCCCTTTAAGCCATCGTCAATGTGTGACGCACTGATGATGGCTTCCGGGCCTGAAACACATCTGCTGTGGACAGGGCAGTCTAATAAATGATAAAGGAGACTGAGCTTGGTCTATGAGTGGCACAGCACAGACTCAGCTGGTACAGGACAGGTGGGAAGGAGTACCAGCGGGTTACCCCCGGCAACCACCAGGTCATCCCGTAATAAACTAAACAATGAGGCGGGCGGAACTGCACACACAGGCAACCGGCCAAGCGCGGCCAAATCACTCAGAGATTATCATGCTTGCAACTGTGTTGCAAGAGTTTGTTTTGGCCTGTTACAATAGTGAGAAATGTGAGGCATTAGCAGGACCAAAATAGTGGTCTTTTGATGAGCTAACCTCGGGGTCACAGTCAAGGATAAATGTTACGCGTTCCCATTGTTGGATTTTGCACAAAGCATTGTTTTAAAGCTGTGTTTTAAGGTTTGGGGGGGGGCGTGGCATTGCAAAGTGAATGCACCCTTAAGCTATTACACGCCAGAGCCAAGATGATGCAAACAACCAGCCCAGTGACTTGCAATATATGCAGTGGTGAGAGATGAACATGGAACTGCTGTGGGGTGGCTATTATCAAGCAGCTGACCACAAGGCCTGCCTGCACACATCAGTGTGTGTGTGTGTGTTTGTGTGTGTGTGTGTGTGTGTGTGTGTGTGTGTGTGTGTGTGTGTGTGTGTGTGTGTGTGTGTGTGTGTGTGTGTGTGTGTGTGTGTGTGTGTGTGTGTGTGTGTGTCTGCATGTGTGTAGGCGCAGTGTGTGTGTGTGAATGTGTGTGTGTGTGGCGCAGTGTGTGTGTGTGTGTGTGTGTGTGTGTGTGTGTGTGTGTGTGTGTGTGTGTGTGTGTGTGTGTGTGTGTGTGTGTGTGTGTGTGTGTGATATATAAGGTACTTGAGTCTGGAACAACATACAGTGCTATAGTTGTGTGAGGGTCTGTTTCCTCCTGTGCAGATTTGAGGAGAATGTACATGTGTACTTGAGTCTGTTTGCTCCAGCGCAGATTTGAGGAGAATGTACATGTGTACTTGAGTCTGTTTGCTCCAGCGCAGATTTGAGGAGAATGTACATGTGTACTTGAGTCTGTTTGCTCCTGTGCAGATTTGAGGAGAATGTATACATGTGTCTTCAGCTCTACAAGATACTTGAGCCTGCCGGGCGCTGGCTACGTTTTCAGGCTGTCATCATGCTTTAGCTTTAGAATATGTATCGCACGCTGGCTACGTTTCAGCAGGCTCACTGTGTTGTGAAAATGGACAAATGTAAAGAGTCCTTGAACGCAATGTACCACGCGCTGATGAAAGCTTAATAGCCGAAACGCGTTTGCTTTTGGACATGGTGGTAAAATCTATAAATAAATAATGAGACTTGGTTTGTGAGTGCAGATTTTTCTTCTTTCAGTTGATACCTTTTATTGCGCACCCAAAGACATTCCTTTTTTCCAAGAAGTTGAGCGCGTCTTCTGACAAGTCCTTCAACGCAATGCTCAATACTAAAATGTCAGACATTCTGCCAAATGTAAATACACCGTTTAGGAATGAAACTCTTCATGTATAAACTAAAGTGCCCTTCAGTGTGCATCTCTGTGTGTCATTGAGTGCATCTGTTTGCGTGTGAGTTCATACATGTGCGCACACATGCATGTTTGTGTGTAGGGGAAGTTGAACCTGTGTGTGTGTGTGTGTGTGTGTGTGTGTGTGTGTGTGTGTGTGTGTGTGTGTGTGTGTGTGTGTGTGTGTGTGTGTGTGTGTGTGTGTGTGTGTGTGTGTGTGTTCGTGTTTGACTGTGGCGATGGTGGCAGGCAGCCATGAAGGCCCCTCTTTGTCAGGGCAGGAAGCCAGTGTGTGAGTCAGGCCCTCATGGGGAACTTTGTCCTGCCAGCTGATGTTAACTCCACATGCCAGATTAGGGAACATACAGAATAATCCACATACGCTTTAAGCACTAACATGCTCCATGGGATTGGCCAAATCCCCCCTCCAGCCATACACTGCTGGGACCATAAAGAAACATGGGAGGGAGTATGTGTGTGTGTGTGTGTGTGTGTGTGTGTGGGTGTGAGTGCGCACACAAATGTTTGTGTGTAGGGGAAGGTGAACCTGCCTGTGTGTGTGTGTGTGTGTGTGTGTGTGTGTGTGTGTGTGTGTGTGTGTGTGTGTGTGTGTGTGTGTGTGTGTGTGTGTGTGTGTGTGTGTGTGTGTGTGTGTGTTAGGGCGGAGGGTAAGTAATAATAATAATTATAATAAATAAATATGAAAATAAATGCAAATTGTCTTTTTTTCATCTCTGGCCTGAATAATGGCTCATTTTGCAGCCCCCACGCTGTGCAATTAGTACGCGATCACTCATCTTTAAAAACAAATTGTGTTTACACAAGCAATGAACTGCGTGGAAGCCGCCACGGCCCAGATCTGTGGGAGAAAATACCAGTTAATTCTTGTCAAGGCCCCTTGTAATGAATGCAAATGGACCCTGAATTAAACATGGGCCTTTGCTAAGTGCAAGTGATAGTCGCTAATTGCTTAATAATATTGGACAAAAAAAGAAAAGCTTAAAACAGAAGTCTTCTGAAAATAGAGGTGTTCACTATTGCTGCATGGGATCCTGAGGAAAGGGCCGAAGCAAAAAAGTCTTACATGTAATTTTGTTTCAGACATGATATTTATATTTTTTTTATCCTATACCTGTCTGTCTGTCTGTCTGTCTGTCTGTCTGTCTGTCTGTCTGTCTGTCTGTCTGTCTTTCTCTCTCTGTCTGTCTGTCTATCTATCTATCTATCTATCTATCTATCTATCTATCTATCTATCTATCTATCTATCTATCTATCTATCTATCTTTACATTACATTATTGTGGAGATGCATGTATGTGTGTATGCGTGTATGCGTGTATGTGTGTATGTGTGTATATGTGTGTGCTTTTCTGTGAGTAATGTGTGAGGGGGAGAATAAGGCTCATGAGTCATGTAATGTGCTGTACGGCCACGTGAGCACTCCAGCCCCCCGTTATCCACACACCCCAACACTTATCATGTCCTGTGGCACCCCAACACTTATCATGTCCTGTGGCAGCGATACCGCACGCACGGGAGGACAGATAAGATGTAAGATCTACACAGTTTTAGAGAAAAGCTAAGATAAAAACGGATACATTGAATGAATGGATCTCAACTAGTTTTATGGTCGACACGAGTGTTCATCAGCGGGGTCATTAAAAATGCAACAGGCCACAGCACTAGTCATGTACTGTATGCGGCCAGAGAGAATGGAGGGAATACATCACACCACGCAGACTCTTATCTTTTTAATTCTTTTATTCAGCCATTACAGGGGCCCGACAAGATGTAATGGTTGAATAAAAGAAAAAAAGAGGAATCTGAGTGTGATTTATTCCCTCCATTCTCTTCTGGTCTGAGCACTTCAGAGACGCAACAAAAAGGGAGAGGAAGGAAATAACTTCGATATGACTGGGGACAGCTGTGGCCGACTGATTAAGGGGATGGGCTTTAGATCACAGGGTTGCAGGTTTGAATCCCATCCATAACACTCCCTACTACACTCCATGGCTGAAGTGCCCATGAGCAAGGCGCCTCAACCCACACTCTTCCAGGGGCTGTAACCAATATCCTGTACTTAAAATAACTGTACGTTGCTTTGGATAAAATAAATGTAATGTAATGTAAAAAGAACTTAGTTTGTGGCCACAGAGGAGCCATAGCAGGTTGTGGACATCCTGATCCTGCTGCATTCTTACATGGAGCTGCCTCCACAGGCTGGTTGCCATGGGGATCCACCTGGGACTGGTACCGCTCCACAACACGCCCATAGTGATACCTAGACAGGGGAGAGAGAGAGAGAAGTGGGTAAGACAGGGGAGGAGAGAGAGATAATAATAATACATACACACAGCCACACAACCTTGCACCCCCACATACCTATCCATATGCATGCACACACACACACACGCACACATACACACTCACACACGCACATGCACACACGCACACACACGTACATGCACACACACAAACACACACACAAACACGCAAACAGATCTTCTGTAAATGTTCACACTTTTGTTTTGTTATTTGTATGCTTTGGCAACATTGTATCATTACAGTCATGCTAATAAAGCACAATTTGAATTTGAATTTGAATTGAATTTGAATTTGAATTTGAGAGAGAAGTGGGTAAGACAGGGGAGGAGAGAGAGACAAGTGGGTAAGACAGGAGAGAGAGAGACGGGTGGGTAAGACAGGAGAGAGAGAGACAGGTAAGACGGGGGAGGAGAGAGAGAGACAAGTGGGTAAGACGGGGGAGGAGAGAGAGAGAGACAAGTGGGTAAGACGGGAGAGAGAGAGAGACGGGTGGGTAAGACACGTAGAGAGACACGCGTAGGCAAAACAGAGTAGAGAGGGAGAGACGGGCATTGAGACAGGTAGGTAAGACATGTAGAAGGAGACGGGTAAGACAGAGGAGAGAGACAGACAGGTAAGACAGATGAGAGAGACGGGTGGGTAAGACAGAGGAGAGAGACGGGTGGGTAAGACAGAGGAGAGAGACGGGTGGGTAAGACAGATGAGGGAGAGACGGGCATTGAGACAGGTAGGTAAGACATGTAGAAGGAGACGGGTAAGACAGAGGAGAGAGACGGGTGGGTAAGACAGGAGAGAGAGATCGGCACCTACTGTATGTGTGATTTATTGCCATTCAAACATTTTGAGAACAACTTTTACATCTACAGCAAATAAAAGGCATTTTGCAATGCAGTGCCCAATACAAAA
>NC_085872.1:50529760-50544613 GCF_034702125.1 Engraulis encrasicolus
TCAAAACAAGCGGCAGACACGCACACGCGCGCACACACACACATTGGAGACAGGAGAGGAGGAGCGCTAGTTGACAAACCATGGACCATAATCTCCCAAAAATGTCTTGCGCAAGCAAATCATACACCTGACTGTCCACACCTTTGGTTCTATTGACATTTCATGCATGAGCTCACTGCCTCCATCAGGCCGATATCAAAACACAAGGTGCAATCGAACTCGCACATCGCTCATTACGAGGCAAACACACACACACACACAAACACACACGCGCGCGCACACAGGGAGACTAGAGCAAGAAAGCCAGCTGATTGACCATACCCAGTCCAAAAATATCATGGGGGCAATCATAATCCAGCAGACAATAATGTCTTCAGATGTCATTTTTGCAACCCAAATAATTCAAATATGCCGTAATTTTGAATTTCTAGTTGTAGTAGCTTGTAATGTTAGTTCGCTACATTTTCCACATGATTGTACCTTGCCGTTTCTATTGGAGGTAGCTTGTCTACGTGGTGGAGCTAAATGTTAGCTCACTATGTTAGCAAATTACGAGTAGTTCTATCAGTCTTTGGAGCTTGCCCAAAACTACACAAACATGCAGATAGCCAACAAACACAAGCGAATCTACACACATCACATTACACGTGGTATAGGCTATAACTAAAGCACGCTGCCTGCCCACTATGAATTCAGGAAAGGTGTGTCTGTTTGAAAGGGGGTGTTAGCTTGGTGACATGATAGAACGGGTGCTTCGTGATAGTTACAACTAGCGCTTGACTGAAGACAAGTAGAAAACATGACAACAACATTGACACCAGTGCTTCGGCGAGCACATCAGGAAACAAACAGATGTCCTACCTTACGCTGTCCTGTTACTTGAAGATGGAGCCCAAATATCCATTTAGATTCGGCAAATATCCATTTTGATAGATACAGCTAGTCTAGATATAGTGTGATTGAATAGTGGATGCTAAAATGAGAGGAAAATGTCAACATTGTGACCTATGGCTGCTAAAAAAAACCCTGAATGATCTAAGAATGAAATGAAGTGGGATCCCTATATTCCAGAAGTCATTGAGTTATAGAGATATTAAACATTCCGGATTTTTTTTCATAAACCATGAGCCCGCCTGGCTCTGTTCAAGCCAGCATAGAACTGACACCTGATTGGTTGACAGCAGCATGACATCACTACAACGAGGCTAGATCTACCAGAGAGATTTTAGAATGAGAGGGGACATATGGCGGCCATCTTGGTGACGCCTCCGGGGTGCTATTTCGCGATTAAGTAGACCAGATCTGAGAGTCAATGGGAAAAATGAATGGGGAAACTGAGTATAGGACAGAGGGGAACCCAGCGGTTGTAAAAACCATATGGTTGAAACGACCGTGAAAAACTGATCAATCTAGACTACTTGGTTGTGTCATACGAGTCAAAATAAAGCTTTTTGAGCCACTTTTCTCACGCAGGCGCAGTAGTGCCATAACGGCACGAGAGCAACGGCTTTTCACAACTGAGCATGTGCATAATTTCGCGTGCGCCGATGCAGCCAGATGATTGGATCACTGGCAACGCAGCTCAGCAGGCACATTGGCTCTTGTTACCAGAAAGGCGGGAGATGTGCGGGTAGACGCCATATTTGCGTTACGAATCTTCACCGTTAATTTCTATGTACCTGTCCTATCTCCCCTTACTAGAATATTTCTGGCTCTACTAACAAGGTGGATAGCGGCTTCTTCTTCTTCATTGAGTTATTGGCGGGTTACGCTTTAGTTGCGCATACCGCCACCTACCGGTTCCTGGGCGATTCTGTTAATACAGTACTGCTGTTTAAATGCGGGCATATAGCCCGGTTGATGTTAAATACTTCAGCACTGCTCTTATATTTGCGTCCCTTCCCAGCACTGTGGCCTGATTAAAATCAGCTTCGCCGTTCTCAAGCAGCCCATCCTTCCACTCTTTCCTTTCCTCTGCATACACAGGGCACTCAAACAATATGTGTTGGACTGTCTCCTCCTCCATCATACATCCCAAACACTGCCCTGATGCCACTCTTCCAAACCTACACTGAGTACTGTTCAGTAACGTGTGACCAATCCGCAGTCTAGCAATGACAACCTCGTCTCTCCTGCTGGGATAGCGGCTTCGGTTGGAAAGTTGTTATTTGTACAGTTCCATATTTACATATATCATCGTGTCAGAATCGTGCGGTCTGTGCTGGTTACAAAGTTGCATAATGACAGGAGCGGTATCACTGCTCAAAGTGTGGTCCACGGAGCTCTTCTCTACTATTTCTTATTCTTAATCATATTATTATTATTATACATATTTTATTTATGTCAGTCCAGTCCAGAGAGATTCGGGGCTAATCCCCGGAGATCCGGGGCTGTAGCCCCGAATGCCCAGGTCTCTCGACGCGCCTGGCACCGGGCCGTGGCCTCTGCTGTGTAGGATCTGGGTGACCTGCAGATGACCTGTGTGGGGTGTGGACTTGGATGGCCTGGCGATGCCCAACTCTATAGCAGTATAGCAGGGCACAGCACTCAGGGTGGATTAACGCACAGGCTAGATATGGCTGCAGCCTAGGGCCCCCACCACAGGCTAGATATGGCTGCAGCCTAGGGCCCCCACCACAGGCTAGATATGGCTGCAGCCTAGGGCCCCCACCACAGGCTAGATATGGCTGCAGCCTAGGGCCCCCCACCACAGGCTAGATATGGCTGCAGCCTAGGGCCCCCCACCACAGGCTAGATATGGCTGCAGCCTAGAGCCCTCACCACAGGCTAGATATGGCTGCAGCCTAGGGCCCCCACCACAGGCTAGATATGGCTGCAGCCTAGTGGCCCTACAGGCAAGATATGGCTGCAGCCTAGGGCCCCCACAGGCTAGATATGACTGCAGCCTAGGGGTCCCCACAGGCTAGATATGGCTGCAGCCTAGGGGCCCCCACCACAGGCTAGATATGGTTGCAGCCTAGGGGCCCCCACCACAGGCTAGATATGGCTGCAGCCTAGGGGCCCCCACCACAGGCTAGATATGGCTGCAGCCTAGGGGCCCCCATCACAGGCTAGATATGGCTGCAGCCTAGGGCCCCCACCACAGGCTAGATATGGCTGCAGCCTAGGGGCCCCATCTGCCAGGGCCCCCACCACAGGCTAGATATGGCTGCAGCTTAGGGCCCCCACCACAGGCTAGATATGGCTGCAGCCTAGGGCCCCCACCACAGGCTAGATATGGCTGCAGCCTAGGGCCCCCACCACAGGCTAGATATGGCTGCAGCCTAGGGCCCCCACCACAGGCTAGATATAGCTTCAACCTAGGGCCCCCACCACAGGCTAGATATGGCTGCAGCCTAGGGCCCCCACCACAGGCTAGATATGGCTGCAGCCTAGGGCCCCACACCAGAGGCTAGATATGGCTGTAGCCTAGGGGCCCCCACCACAGGCTAGATATGGTTGCAGCCTAGGGGCCCCCACCACAGGCTAGATATGGCTGCAGCCTAGGGGCCCCCACCACAGGCTGGATATGGCTGCAGCCTAGGGGCCCCCACCACAGGCTAGATATGGCTGCAGCCTAGGGGCCCCCACCACAGGCTGGATATGGCTGCAGCCTAGGGCCCCCCACCATAGGCTAGATATGGCTGCAGCCTAGGGCCCCCACCACAGGCTAGATATGGCTGCAGCCTAGGGCCCCCACCACAGGCTAGATATGGCTGCAGCCTAGGGCCCCCACACCTAGGGCCCCCCACCACAGGCTAGATATGGCTGCAGCCTAGGGCCCCCACCACAGGCTGGATAGGGCTGCAGCCTAGGGGTCCCCACCTGGCAGGGCCTCCCTGACTGGCTAAAGGGGGAGGTGGGGGGTGTGGGCGTGTGCAGAATCATGACAAGGTGCAGTTTAGAAAATAATTAAACTGCAAATCCGTTATTCTTAATTGCTTGCTCGGAATTATGATGACGTTGGCCATGTCATATTGTCGTGAAATTTGCCGTCTGTGGCAACCAGTAGCCTAGGGGCCTCAGGCCATCTTAATTGGGCCCCGAGCTGTAGCCTAGGGGCCTCAAGCCATCTTAATCGGGCCCCGAGCTGTAGCCTAGGGGCCTCAAGCCATCTTAATCGGGCCCCGACCTGTAGCCTAGGGGCCTCAAGCCATCTTAATCGGGCCCCGACCTGTAGCCTAGGGGCCTCAAGCCATCTTAATTGGGCCCCGACCAGTAGCCTAGGGGCCTCAAGCCATCTTAATCGGGCCCCGACCTGTAGCCTAGGGGCCTCAAGCCATCTTAATCGGGCCCTGACCGCACTGCTGCACTAGAGGCTTATGCAGCTCTGTACATGGCAAATCTGGGAACAATAGTGCACGGAAAACAAATAAATAAATGAACAAACGAATTAATTAATTAATGAAAGAAAATGGTCCATTGACTTGAGGGGTCAGTTTGGGCTCTCCCAGTGCAACACCTACGTAAAGGGAATGCCTGGCCAACACCCCTCCCTGCCCTGAAACTGAGGAAGGAGCAGAGTTGTATAAGGAAGAGGTAGAAGCACTTTTACAGATGTAATTACAACACTAGTAGTGCGATATTAGGCCTGTAATACACTCAACTGAAGATTCTGTTTGTATCACGATTTTTGACCAATGGTGTGATACACCCCACGATTTCTTCTTCGTTTATGGGTAGCATAGGATACAAGCTACTGATTTTTTTTTTTAAGTTTAAAAATATTAAGGATACTGATTTGAAGCACTATGACATTACATCATACTTAGTCTCTGGACTGAAAGGTAACAGAACTTTGAAAGGGCGTATCACGATACTGCCTTCTTGCATCATGATACAGTGTTGTGACTCTGAGTATCGCGATTTCTCGGTGCGGTACAATATTGTTACAGCCCTAGTTGTTACAGAGTTCAAAGTTGAAACCATGTAATATCATACTACTATCATCCCACCAAGGCTTGACATTAACTTTTTCGCTTGCTGGCCATTGTGGATAGTGGTTTTCCCGAGTCACTAGCCATCCAGCTTTTCCACTAGCCACAATTGTTTTTTTGTTTTTTTTGTCATGACGCTGTACATCTAACCACAGAAGTATGGAATATGGAAATATGGAAATACAACAAACAAATAGAAACTGAGCTTTTTCTTGAACTTATATATAAACAACTGATACACAAGGGGCAAAGTGCAGAATATACGCTATTCTGATATGTCACACCATAGAATAAGCTACCTGCCAAATTGGCTAGTGACACTGAAATTGTTACCAGCCACAGCCAAGTTTTACCAGCATTTGGCCGGTTGGCAGGTGCCAGTGTCAAGCCCTGCGATCCCACTAGTGTTGTAATGACATCTATAAGAGTACCTCTACTCTCTAATGTCAACATCCCTGAGGAAGGAGGCATTCTCAACTCCTATTGCTACAGCTAACACAATCGGATGCATACAGCAACGAGTCCAGTAAAAAATCCAGTGTGTTCTATTTGGTCTTCAATATTACATTACATTACATTATATTACATTATATTACACAACTTACAGCAGCTGATGCTTTTATCCAAACTGACATACAGTTAATTTACAGGGTATTGGTTACAGTCCCTTGAGCAGTCTGGGGTTAGGAGCCTTGTTACAGGGTATTGGTTACAGTCCCTGGAGCAGTCTGGGGTTAGGTGCCTTGTTACAGGGTATTGGTTACAGTCCCTTGAGCAGTGTGGGGTTAGGTGCCTTGTTACAGGGTATTGGTTACAGTCCCTTGAGCAGTGTGGGGTTAGGTGCCTTGGTACAGGGTATTGGTTACAGTCCCTTGAGCAGTCTGGGGTTAGGAGCCTTGGTACAGGGTATTGGTTACAGTCCCTTGAGCAGTCTGGGGTTAGGAGCCTTGTTACAGGGTATTGGTTACAGTCCCTTGAGCAGTCTGGGGTTAGGTGCCTTGCTCAAGGACACTTCAGCCCTACAGTGAGAGACAAAGTGGAAGGGTGGGATTCAAACCTGCAACCCTCTGATCTAAACCCCATCTCCTTGACTCCTTAACATAACTGTAAGTCGCTTTGGATAAAGGCGTCAGCTAAGTATAATGTGATGTAATAATGTTATTGCTACTAGAGCCAATATAATGTTACCGCTACTGCTGCTAAAATGTAGATATTGCTACTATTCACACAGCTACTACTGTACATACAATACTGTGTTTATGGAAATCCTCTGTATGCAATTTTAAAACTGCTATTGTGGCCAGGTCCATGGAAGAACAGGTATTGTATCTCAACCTTCCTTGTTAAACACGAGATTCTTTTTTTTTTTTTTTTTTTTTAAAGCTCATTTGCAACTGCCCTGGCAAAGCCTGTAGTCTAGATTATCAGGGCTAAATGAGGTCTCTACTAGCGGTTACTTTGGCCACTGCTGACACGCCAGCCCCGAATTATATATGTGTGAGAACATGTGAAAGACAGAGAGAGAGAGAGAGAGAGCGAGAGAGAGAGAGAGCGAGAGAGAGAGAAAGAAAGGCTGTGTGTGTGTGTGTGTCTGCAGGCATGTGTGTGTGTGTGTGTGTGTGTGTGTGTCTGTGTGTGTGTGTCTGTGTGTGTGCAGCCGTGCGTGCGTGCGTGCGTGCGTGCGTGCGTGCGTGTGCGTGTGCGTGTGCGTGTCAATCCAGGACATAATGACTGTGCAGTAATGAGAGCAGGTTGTGGGCGGCGACGGCTCAGGGTTACCCCGACTACGGGTTGACCTTTGCCCTCTGAGCCCTTCCTTAACCCCTCAGCTGACTCAGAGCAGTATACACAGTAAATTCTGCAGTGCTCATTTAACACTTAGAGAGTTGATTTGACATAATTTGGACTCAAATGAACTCTTTAAGTGTTGAATGAACACCGCAACATTTACTGTGTAGCAACAGAACACCTCTGTGTGTGTCGGCCCTGTCACTCACTGACTCCCTCTCCCCTTAAAACACACACCTCCCCAGCACACACATACTCTCTCCTTAAAACACACACCTCCCCAGCACACATATACTCTCTCCTTAAAACACACACCTCCCCAGCACACACATACTCTCTCCTTAAAACACACACCTCCCCAGCACACATATACTCTCTCCTTAAAACACACACCTCCCCAGCACACACATGTACTCTCTCCCATTCCCCCTGTCCCCCTGTTCAAGAAAGGCCTTCTTAGCTGTCCACCACCATCCTAACTTTTCGCCGCCAGTAGCACACCTGCTGAACTAATAGGGAGAGAAGACCATGGTCTACGGCAGTGTTTCCCAACCTTTATCCTGCGTACCCCCTAAGCAATTTTTTCATATGATGAGTACCCCTGTCACTCATGCTCTATATCTCCTCCTCTATCCCAATGTGACTACACTCCATATATTTGTTATTATTATATTTTTCCAAGTACCCCCTGAGGTGTGCTCACGTACCCCTAGTGGTACACGTACCCCTGGTTGGGAAACACTGGTCTACGGGAAAGTGCACACACACACACACACACACACACACACGTTGCACGCACGCACGCACGCACACACACACACACACACGCACACTCACACGTATGCCTGCACAAACAAATGCGCCCATGCACACACATAAAAATCCCTTTTACTGTCTCAGACACACAGCTATTCCCCTTTAATGTTCTGCACTGTACTCTGAGCTGAGGGAAGGAGCAGTCAATTAATCAATTCTCCCCACCGCCTACACCTCTCTACCCCACCACCTCTCTCTACCACCTCCCCACTAGGGGTGGGACGGTACACAAAATTCAAGGTTCGGTCAATATCACGGTATCAAGGGCACGGTTTTCAGTTCTCTACGGTTCTTGTTTTTTTTGTTTTGTTAAATTCATGATAAATGGTGCACTGGGAATATTAAACAATATTTACATAATTGCAATTATAAAGTGATGACTTGCAAGTTGAATTTGACCTTTTGCATGTGTCTGAGAACTGCCTCTTGTGCTAACCTGTGCTTACACTTTAACTGTCGTCAGCTGATGTACGCTGTCTGAGCGTTCCAAATGCCCTCTTTCAATTGGCTAATAGAATCGGACTTATCACTAAATATCCTACATGGTTTGTATAGGCTTATAATGTGAAAATGGTGTGATTTTCTTTGTGACATCCTCTGCCTGGTCTTATATGCTAATGTTTTAATCAGAGAAACTGGATAAAATACTCCTAGAATCTCTGTTTTACATATTTTTCTAGGCAGTACATGAATTGCGGTTTGCCACGGACTGCATGTCACGGTTTGGTATGTGTGTGAATTGTACGATTGTTTCTGTTTTCGGTGCGTATTGTCCCATCCCTACTCCCCACTCCACCTCCCCACTCTGCCATCTCCTCTGCCCAACACCCACCACCCATTTAGCCCTCCACCTCCCTTCCACCTCCCCTCCACAACACCTATACCCTTCCACCCCTCCACCTCACCCCCCCAGCACTTCCCATAGCCATCTCCAACCATCCACCCCACAACACACACACACCCACCCCACCCCAGCCCTGCACCCCACAACACACACACACCCACCCCACCCCACCCCTCCACCATCCACCATCCACCCCAGCCCTCCACCATCCACCCCACCCCACCCCACCCCTCCACCCTCCACCCCACCCCACCCCAGCCCTCCCCACCAGCCCCACGAGCCTTCTCTCAGACAGGGGCATACGCTGTGTGCCGCCCAGACCCCCCCCCCCCTCTCAGACAGGGGCATACGCTGTGTGCCGCCCAGAGCCCACCTCTCAGATAGGGGCTTACACTGTGTGCCGCAACGGGCGAGCGGGTAGCAAGGTGGCGAGGTAGCGAGATAATGAGATATTGAGGCGTCTTTATATTATTGTAAGAGGGCTCTCCTCTCCTCTCCTCTCTCCACACACATCGGTGGTGTAAATCAGAGTCCCCCGGGACTAGTGCTGAGGAGATAGCTGTTGTCAACGTTTGGCAGCACTCTTAATGTCTCCACTAAAGAGAGGGCCCTGGAGGGAAGCAGGGGAGACAAGGGCAAACTAGACACGGCAGACGAGGAGCAGAGAGGAGAGGAGAGGAGAGAGGGAGAGATGAGGGGAGATGAGGGGAGAGAGGGAGAGAGGGAGAGAGGGAGAGAGGGAGAGAGACAGAGGAAAAGAAAGAGAGAGAGAGAGAGAGAGAGAGAGAGAGAGAGAGAGAGAGAGAAAGAAACAGAGAAAAGAGAAACATCATGCAGAGTGAAAATGCACTGAAGTAGAGAGTATACATTTCCAGCTATTATTCACTGGACCCGTCAAGCGGAGGGTGAGAGGAAGAGGGGGAAGGAAGGAGAGAGAGGGAGAGAGAGCAATAAATGGGGGGGGGAGGCAGAGAAAGAGACAGGCAGAGAATGAGATGGCAGAAAGGGAAGAGAGAGGAGAGAGGGAGAGAGAGAGCTTGCATAAACAGAATAAGTACGGTAATAATGACTGTATTGGTGTAAAAACAAGCTCTCACACACACACACACACACACACACACACACACACACACACACACACACACACACACACACACACACACACACACACACACACACACACACACACACACACACACACACACACACACACACACACACACACACGCGCGCGCGCGCGCACACACACACACACACACACACACACACACACACACACACACACACACACACACACACACACACACACAGTGTTGCAGTGTGTTAGATGAGAGTATTAGGCACATCATAACAGCCTGACCCTGGTGTGCCCTGGCTGGCGCTGTTGCCGTGGCGTCACCGTGGCGATCGATAGCGAAGCGGCAGCGGCAGGAGCAGCAGCAAAAGCAGCAGCAGGGGTGTTTATAGGTATTCTCACAATGGCCATTTACAACACAGCTATAGCCACACACGCGCGCACACACACACACACACACACACACACACACACACACACACACACACACACACTACAGCACACACACACTACAGCACACACACACTACAGCACACACACTACAGCTGCCTTTACAGAAGCTAAGCTCTAGCCCTACAGTGGCCACTACTGATGGCCATTAGTGCTGGATGACCATTCACACACACACACACACACACACACACACACACACACACACACACACACACACACACATACACACGCACACACACACACACACACACACACCGCTGATTCCGAGCCCCAGTGAGAGATCATGCATTTCTGAAAGGCTGAAGACATCGGGCTGGGCCGGCTTGGCAGTCTGGTGTATTCCACAGACATTGATGTTTATTTTAGTGTTGTTTACTCCACATTTTCTGGACAATGGTGGATGATCTTTGACCTCAGAATATCACTTATGTCTCAGTAACTGGAAGAAGTTCTGACTTCACCAAGTTTAATTTCCATCCTTGTGTCAAACCACTGATTCTTGAGAAAGTGGCTAAAACATGTCTCAAACTGCCAATTCTGTTGAAAATAAACTACTTTTTCATGAACAAAATGGATCCAGGTAAAGACCCAGGGGTCTGTTACACAAATATACAGTCGTTTGAAATATTTAAGTTTCATTTCTTTTCATGGCTATAAACCTGCCCACACCCTGTAAAAACAGCTGTCTGTAAAAATCACTGATATTATTGAATAATATCACCATGATGTGAAAGTCCATATTGAAGTGGTTCTGCAGATATGCACATAGTGCGTGTAAAGCAATATTTACTACAATTTTCTGATTGCTCAAAGTGTGTCCAGCATATTAGTCACCACCGTCAGATTTTTTAAAAAAGACAATAAAATCAGGTATGCACAAGGTCATTGTCATTACTTAGGACCCCTTTTCAAACCTTTAGCTCTACTGAATACTTCACCATCACTGAAGCTCCTGTAAGTTTACTATTCACACCCTCGGGGGTTTTAATAGTATTATGTTAAATTAATGTTAATTATATATACTTTTTCAGAAGCGGCATGAAGCCCCTAAGAAACAGAGCGAAAATGAAGTGGCAAATGTGAGCAAAAAATGCATAATATGTATAAATAAGTGTTTTTTTGTCTCACACCGTCAGATGTCACCACCGTCAGATTTTGTTCCGCTCATCACCTTGTTCCATATTTTACTAAATTGTGCTGGTTAATGAAACATTACCAGACATGTTAGTAATAATTGTTACCCAAACTTATACTCTAGCCTCCACTGAGGTGCATTTGGAGGGTTTTTTGTCACAAAACCTGACGGTGGTGACATCTGATGTAGTTCACAAAAAAGCATGTGTTTTACATGTTTTTGACAAGTTTTAAGAATATGCTTCCAATAAGTATCTACAATTATGTTGAATTCACTTAAATACAGTACTCAGCAGAGATGTATAAAGTACTGGAGAAAAGTAGTGGAGTAGAAGTACCAGTATCATCTTGTCAAATGACTTGAGTAAAAGTCAAAAGTAACCTTTCCTTACCTTACTCAAGTAGAAGGACAAAAGTATTCAAAATGTGTTGTACTTAAGTAAAGCAAGTAGAAGTATTGCAAGTTTTGCTACTTGAGTAAAAAGTAGAAGTAGAAGTAAAAGTACTGCATTAAAAAAATGGGGGGGGGAAAAGTCAGTCAAAAGTTTGAATACCATTTGGTTTATTAGAGCTCTGTACAATAAGTCTCTTATGAAGTGCAAATACCATTATGGTTTGTTATTAAAACAGCTTTGTAACACAAGTTCAGTTTTTAAGAAAACGTAGGGCAGTAGTTTGCTCAAAGGAGAACATTGAATCTAAATAGGGCCAGGGATGGCAGCCGTCATCCTCCTCCTCCTCGCCGCAATGTGAGGTGGTTGGTGTCGTTGATGTTGATGGCGATACCTCGTCTACCTCATCCATCTTGCCAACATGCCAGTGTCAATGCCAACTGAGCGTCACTGACCACGCCAAAAGACATGCGCGAGAATGCGATCTGCTTTTATTTCCCTACCATTGCATCGCCCACTGACCGTGAACACGTTCCATCATATCTGGTGATGACAGAGCCATCTAGCGCTCGGGCATAGAAACGAGGAACGAGTAACGAAAGCAGCACATGAAAAATGTAATGGAGTAAAAGTATTAATTTCATCAGAAAAATGTAGTGAAGTAAGAGGTATGAAGTATGAGGGGAAAAAAAATACTCAATAAAGTACAGATACTGCAGTTTAGTACTTAAGTACAGTACTTCGTTACTTTTACTTCGTTACTATACATCTCTGGTAAACAGTAAACATTTTTTTTTACTTCTAATTCTGTCTGACGCTGGTGACAAAACCAAGAAAGAGCCCATTTTATGAAAAATGAAAAATATGGGGAGCTTGGCCAATACATTCACTGCACAGCCAAGACCTTCATCTATGATAATACACCTCTATTTTGGATTTGAACAACTTAAAACCTGTTTATGCCACATTTTCAATAATCTAGGCCTACTTCCTAGAGTATCTAACAAATGAAGAAAAAACATGTGCACAAACATACTGTGCACACACAAAAATAAAGTGTTTATGCTAGATGTCATTGACTTGAGAGGGCTATTTATTTTGCTAAATGTAGGTAATAATTAGGTCACTTTCACCACCCTCAGATTACTGTCACCACCGTCAGTTCTTAAGTCACCACCGTAAGAAGGAGTTTTGGACATTTTAAATGAATGTACTTACAACATTTTCCTCTGGAGTTGTTGAATGATCAAAGGAATACCACATTTAAGCCTACACGAATATTTGTGAAATTACAAAAAATTGTTTGGTCTATTTAGGCATTAAGTAAGCATTGTCTGACAGCACACCTTTTTAAATTAGAACACATAAAACAGTATTAAAATAGAATGAAAGTGAATTTTCAACATTTAAAGGCGTATGTGTGAACCATAAAACACACATAATCACTTAAAAGGGACAGTCATGGGTGAGCGGTTAGGGCGTCAGACTTGCATCCCAGAGGTTGCCGGTTCGACTCCCGACCCGCCAGGTTGGTGGGGGGAGTAATCAACCAGTGCTCTCCCCCATCCTCCTCCATGACTGAGGTACCCTGAGCATGGTACCGTCCCACCGCACTGCTCCCCATGGGGCGCCACTGAGGGCTGCCCCCTTGCACGGGTGAGGCATAAATGCAATTTCGTTGTGTGCAGTGTTCACTTGTGTGCTGTGGAGTGCTGTGTCACAATGACAATGGGAGTTGGAGTTTCCCAACGGGCTTTCACTTTCACGCTTTCACTTTTCACTAAAAACTCCAGATACATATGCAACCAAATCAATACACTTTTTATTGCTTTTAATTGTGTCTGACGGTGTTGACAAAAAAATGATCGGAGAAATCCCTGATTTCTGAAAAAAAATCAAATTGGGGAGATTGGCCTTGTGCATTTCTGAAAAGCCAAGACCTTTGTCTACGAGGATATACCATATTATTTTGTAATTCACTTTGTTTTTTTCTTTCAAAATTAGAACCTGTTTTAGCCACTTTCTCAAGAATCAGTGAAACAATGTAATGTAAAAAGTACAGCCCCATTCCTCCACACACCAGGCCCTTCCTTTACCACACCTCCACACGCCTGTGGCAGAATATGAAGGTTGCAGGTTCAAGCCCCGCTTTGCCTGACCCCATCGATGTGTCCTTGAGCAAGATACTTAACCCCGTTGCTCCTGGTGGCAGGGTGGTACCCTGCATGGCAGCCACTGTATTGTAATGTAATATAATGTAGTATAATGTAGTGTAGTGTAGTGCAGTGTAATGCAGTGCAATGTAATGTAATGAAATGCAGTCCAATACAGCATCATGCAGTCCAGTGCAGAATAGTATGCTGCATGGTGGCGACGGTCTCAGTCCAGTCTGGTTGTAGTGTAATGCAGTGTAGTGTAATGTAATGTAATGCAGTGTAGTGTAGTGTAATGTAATGCAGTGTAATAGTTCAACAAAGACACTTTTGCACACCTCTGTAGTTTGGCAAGTGCGTAGGATGTTATCCCAGCGGGGTTGTCAGTCAAGTGTAAAGAAATCCCGCACACTGTCCATTATACCAACAAACTTTAATACAACGTTTCGGTCATCCGACCTTCTTCAGGTAAAGTTACAAACACAATTCAAACACAAAACTTTTGCAGTGTAATACCAGATCTCACCTCATGGTGGCGACGGTCTCGTTCCAGTCTGGCTGTAGTGTGATGCAGTGTAGTGTAATGTAATGTAATGCAGTGTAGTGTAGTGTAGTGTGATGCAGTGTAATACCAGATCTCACCTCATGGTGGCGACGGTCTCGTTCCAGTCTGGCTGCCGGCTCTCCCACTCGTCCACCGCCACCCAGTCGGAGGTCCGCAGGGCGATCTTCGCCATGGCAACGCGGTGCTTGGCAGCCACGAGGCCCTGCTTACCGTACGCATCACTCACCGGGGAGATGATCCCGCCCACCACCTGGTAGCGGCCTAGTCACATGACACAGATAGAACACAGTAAGTCACATGACACAGGTGGAACTCAGTAATTAAGTACATTCAATTTCACATCAACGCATGCATGTGCATTTAGACAGCAAGCACCCTGGATGAAAATGCTGCATGACGGTTAGATTTCCTGTCAAACTTCGAAATTTCGTCGACGTTGCGTTGACGAGGTGACATGTCACATGGTGTAAAACTATCGCGGGATGAATGCGGCTGCAGTCAGATCTTGCAACATCTGCAGTTGCTTATCCCCTTCAACGCTCGTCGGTGGACTGCCTCCGAGGTCACGCGCCCATGAACTGGTTGGTCAACAACTCACTCACGTGTGTATATGGGTCTTGTCTCACACCTCTACACACGTTTGCGCAGGTCCCCACTTCAGCTCCTCCTCACTGCCTGTCCCCCCACTCCTCACAC
>NC_085872.1:50569713-50572213 GCF_034702125.1 Engraulis encrasicolus
GGCCTGATCCTGGGCCTGTAGTTCTTTTGGCGAAAGTATCTAAAGTAATGCAAAAGTAGTGTAATGCCTTACATTTTAAATATAGTAATATATAGTGTAAGGTAAAATTTTGAAAAGACGGTAACATGTAATTAGTAGTGCATTACAGTTTTTGAGTAACTAGCCCAACACTGGTTCTCAGCTATGTTGCAACTGCAACTTTATACATCTTATAGGCCCTATATATAACTTTATACATAGTATTTATATACAGCTTTATACATGGTATATTTAAACAGCTTTATTTGTCTTGAGCAGTAAATCCTATCCACAGCCAGGCACTAGGCAGCTGTGGTCCATTTAAGGCTCCATTCACACCAGTGCTGCAACAGCAATTGTATACATAGTGTATGCAACTTAAGAAATAATATGTATATACATTTATATATAGTGCATTTGACAGTAGCTCTTGAGCAGGACATCCTATCCACAGCCAGGCAATAGGTAGCTGTGCTCCAGTTATGACTCTGTTCTCAGCTGCATACAACTCTTCATCTTTTTTTTCAACCCTTTTTTATACTGCAGACTTCTTCTACTTTTTTGCTTTTTGCTTTTTTGGGCAAACAAAACCTTTCATTGCTCATGAATTCTTTCGGATTTAGGAGTACTTCACAATAAATATCTTGTATTTTGCATCTTGCATATCTTGTATCTTGTAGAACAGCACATTTTTTGAGCAGGAAAGCCACAGCCAGGCAATAGGCAGTGAGCTGTCTCAGGTGTGGTCATTTTGGGTCTGGTGTGCACATCCAAAGTCACTTTTTTTGCAAGTGTCACTACTGACAATACTGGTCGCCAGTTGAAGGTGGCATATGGTCTAGATCTGGCTCAGATGCGTTCAACATACTGTGGAGCAGGGATGTCACACTCACATCACACACACGTCACAAAGCTGGCCCATGGAGTCATTTTATTTGGCCCTCGAGATTATTTCAAATATGTTTTATAGTTGGCCCATAAACACCATTAATAGCGTAATACGATTTGCAAAGATTTAGTATATTTCTAAGTAAAAAGGAAAAACTCCCCACATTTAAAAATATGTGTGTGCGTGTGTGCGTGTGTGGTGTGTGGAAAATAGGTGTTAGCGTGTGTATGTGTGAGTATGCGTTTGTGTGTGTGTGTGTGTGTGTGTGTGTGTGTGTGTGTGTGTGTGTGTGTGTGTGTGTGTGTGTGTGTGTGTGTGTGTGTGTGTGCGCGTGTGTGTGTGCGTGTGTGTGTGCATTGCCATCTCCTCCTCCATTGTTGTCGTGGTTGTGCTGCGCTCAGCAGCTTGTGTGGATTAATTAAGATGATGATTTACGCCACGCCAGCGAGCGAGCGGCGAACAGCATTGGCCTCAGCACCACACACACACACACATACAGACACACAGGCACGAAAACACACACAAACACACACACACACCTCAACAGCGGTGCCGAGCCTCTCCACTGCTTCAAGGCTGTCAACAGTGTTGCTGATGTGTAATCAGGGAGTGAGATTGGGATGCCACACACACACACCCCTAACCCAGACTTGCAGACACGCACAGAAAAACACACACACACACACACACACAGTCACACACAGTCACACACACACACACACACACACACACACACACACACACACACAACACACAACACACACACACACCACACACACACACACACACACACACACACACACACACACACACACACACACACACACACACACACACACACACACACACACACTGTTGTTCTGACCCCCTGCCAGGTTTTCACCGTAATGCCCTCATCACTCACCATGACACCTGCTCCCCTCACTAACCTGCCCACCCCCGCACCATGACCTCACACACACACACACACACACACACACACACACACATCACAAAACACACACACGCACACCACAAAAACACACACACACACACACACACACACACACACACACCTTGCCCCGGCCCCTCGTACCTTCACCTTCCTCACCACCTGCCCCCTCACACACACACACACACACACACACCAAACACACACACACACACACACACACACACACACACACACACACACACACACACACACTGAAGATGCCTTGACTAGACGCTCTCTACAAGTAAACAAAGTCAAATAGGGCAAACATTTCCAAACATTTCCCAACATTTCCAAGCTGCTATTTTATCTCTTGACTGGCCAGATTTGCTGATGGTGCCATAATGGAGCCGGGGTAAGTGTGTGTGTGTGTGTGTGTGTGTGTGTGTGTGTAGATAGATAGATAGATAGATAGATAGATAGATAGATAGATAGATAGATAGATAGATAGATAGATAGATAGATAGATAGATAGATAGATAGATAGATAGAGTCATCACTGGCGGACAAGAGTGATGATGAGGATGATGAGGAGGATGATGAGGAGGATGATGATTAGGTTTGATAATGCCAGACAGGAAGAGGAGGAAGAGGAAGATGAGGAAGATGAAGATGAGAAA
>NC_085872.1:50582213-50589713 GCF_034702125.1 Engraulis encrasicolus
GATTTTGTGAAAGTGAAATGCAAAACAAAATAGAAAATTTAGACTATATTATAGCAGTCAGGGTGAAATGCATAACAAAGTAGAAAATGTAGACTATATTATAGCGGCCATTATAGTATATTACAGCAGACAGGTAGGAGAAGTGGATAGAGGATGACAGGTCCTCCTGCAGTATAATCCACTGAATACAAACCTGCCAACAAGGCTGAAATCACACAGCAAAACAACACAAGGCTTAGATTAGTGTTCATCAACAGGAGTGGTACAGACCCCCAGGGGGCGTTGGGGAGCCCTAGGGGGGCCCTCAGAATGATTGCCTACAGTTGAGAGGGGGCGGTGCCTTTAGATAGCTTTAGATGGCTTTATATGGATGCTGTTGATAGGTATAAAGAAAAGATCATGAACAACATCAACTATTTAAACACTGCCAAACCAGTCTGCCACTACATTTCACCCAGTGTCCGGTTGCAAACAAACCAAATGCAGTGTAATCTGTTAGTAATTCAGTATGGCTTTAGAAGTAGTGTTTGCCAACTCATTCTCCCCTCCTCAAGCTGCCAAAGAATGCATACATCCTACCAATCCTCCTTCATCCTACCTAACCCCATCTTTGTCTCTTTGTCTCCCTTTCATTTTCTGGTAGCACAGTGAGTCTACTGCTGAATGTCAATGCTCATCAAGTAGGCCAAAACACTTTGTATCCACCCAGGCCGAATGGCTTAACATTTCTAAAGAGAACATTGAAAAGGAGCAAGCAAACGGCTAAAAACCTCAAGACTGCAAGCACTGACGTTAGAGTATTGATTAATGTTGCACATTTTCAACTGTACAATTTTCTGGTCATAGTTAAATTTTCTGGCTGTTTAAATAGCAAGGTTGTGTCAAAGCACTAACCTTGACACAAACACACAGATGCACACGGACACAGTCATTTACACATGCACACACACACACACACACACACACACACACACACACACACACACACACACACACACACACACACACACACACACACACACACACACAACACACACACACACACACACACACACACACAACACACACACACACACACACACACACACACACACACACACATACACACACGCAAACACGCACGGACAAATGCACGCACACACACACACACACACACACACACACACACACACACACACACACACACACACACACACACACACACACACACACACACACACACACACACACACACACACACACACACACACACACATGAGCGCACACACACACACACACACAGCAGGCTAATTCATTTGACAGCTGATGGTTTGATGCTTGGTGTATTCTTCTGATGATTGCGTCTGTCTCCAAAATGTGGCACAGTAGTAAAACACCTGTTTAGAGAGAGAGAGAGAGAGAGAGAGAGAGAGAGAGAGAGAGAGAGAGAGAGAGAGAGAGAGAGAGAGAGAGAGAGAGCAAGATGTGTTCCTCTGATGTCAGCTGAGCATGCGGAAAATGCAACTGATGATGGTGGGGAGTCAGCTGTTTCCTGGGGTAGCTCTCTCTCTCTCTCTCTCTCTCTCTCTCTCTCTCTCTCTCTCTCTCTCTCTCTCTCTACCCCTTCTCTGTGTCTCTCTCTCACTTTTCTCTCTTTCATTTTCTCTTTCTTTCTCTCGTTCTTCCTCCTTTCCCTACATTCCTTTCCCAATTTTTACACAACATCACCCCCCTCTCTCTTTCGCTTTCCTCAATCTCTCTCCACCATTATTTTTTTGCTCTTAAAAGACTTGCTCAGAAGTTTAGTTTAGTTTGCTGCAGCATTTATCTTTGGCCCAGCAGGTGGAATAGCAGAGCAGGTGAGCTGTCCACTTGATGGTCCCCAACTTTACTTTTTGACCCCCTTTCCTGAGCGTGTGCCCCAGATAGAGAGCAGATCTGGATGACACTGTAGAGGCCTGCAGCTGGACTGGGGATAGAGGAGAGAGAGGAGGGAGGAGGGCAGTATTGCATCTGGATGGGAACACACTGCAGAGGCCTACAAAGTTAGTATTGCATCTGGACAGCAGGGGGTCCTATGGAGAGAGGAGGGTAGTGTAGTATTGCATCCGGACAGCAGGGTCCTATGGAGAGAGGAGGGTAGTGTAGTATTGCATCCGGACAGCAGGGTCCTATGGAGAGAGGAGGGTAGTGTAGTATTGCATCCGGACAGCAGGGTCCTATGGAGAGAGGAGGGTAGTGTTGCATCTGGACAGCATATAGGGAGTAGATCTGGATAGACACTGCATCCGGACTGGGGAGGGGAGGTACTGTATGGCATCTGGACAGTGTAGGGTCCTAGATAGCAAACAGCAAGGCCTATGCCAGATTGCTTTTTATGGATTTTAGTTCAGCTTTTAATACCATTATACCAACTTTTTTGTTAGACACATTAAAACGAATGGAGGTGAACCCAGCAATGATTAAATGGTATGAGGCCTTCCTTACTAGGAGGACACAGCAAGTAAGACTTAGCTCCACATTATCAGACTCTTTGACTATCGATATTGGAGTCCCACAAGGCTGTGTGAGTTCCCCATTATTGTTTACTTTGTATACTAACGAATGTAGAAATTACCATCAAAATAATTTTATAATTAAGTTCTCAGACGACACAGCAATTCTGAGTCTTTTAATGCAGGACTCTGATATCTCTGGCTATCAGGAAGAAATAGACAGGGTGGTGAGGTGGTGTGAGTCTAATAAACTGGTCTTAAATGCGACTAAAACAAAAGAAATAATCTTTGACCCAAAATCCATAGGAAATCATACTGTGGTGACATTGAATGGGGAGGCGGTGGAACAAGTAGCCACATTCAAATACCTAGGCGTTTTATTTGACTCTGACCTAAAATGGGGCCAGCAGGTTGAGTTTTTATGTTCAAGGATCAGTCAGCGTCTTCATTTTTTGAGAAGGCTGAGAGTGTTTGGGATCGACAAAGACATAATGATGGCTTTTTACAGAGCATCAATTGAATCCATTATTAGATATGGCATCACAGTATGGTTTGGGAACTTGTCTGTTAAATTGAAGGCCCAACTACAAACACTCATAAAAAGAGCAGGGGAAATTATGGGCATGCCCCCTCCCACATCACTTCAGGTTTTATTTGATGAAGCAGTGATGAGGCAGGGACAGACAATCGCAGAGGACCAGGAGCATATCTTGCATGGTGAATATAAACTGTTACCATCAGGTAGAAGATATAGGATACCTAATTGTAAGACAAACAGGTTTAAATTTTCAGTGGTTCCTTGGTCTATTAGATTGCTCAATAGTAGGTAGGTGTGTGTGTGTGTGTGGGGGGGGGGTGTCTTCCTAGTTCCACGCTGCTAAGGGTGTATACTCAGGATTATTCTAGGTCTATTGAATTGGGGAGTATGTGTGTGTGTGTGTGTGTGTGTGTGTGTGTGTGGGGGGGGGGGGGGTGAAAGAGTCATGGTATGATATAATTGTGTGTATATGTGCATGTTTGGATGTAGGCTACATGTTTACATGTTTTGTGGTCCAGTCCTGCATGTTAAGTGTGTTTTTGTGTTTGTCTAATGTGTTGATATGTGTTCTCTGTGTAAACGCTTAGACTCTCTGTGCCCATACCAAATTTCTCTCTAGAAGAGACAATAAAGGCTCATCCTATCATCCTATAGATAGGGATGGGTACATACTGCAGAGGCCTACAGCTGGACTGGAGAGAGAGGAGAGGAGGGTAAGGCCGGCCGCACATTGGCTCCGACAGCACTGCGGCGCACTTTCGCTTCTGACAGAATTCAGATCCCCAAACCCAATTTCACACGGACATAGCATTGAGAGTCAATGGGCGCCGCCGACAAAATAGAACTCGTCTCTAATTGCTATCCGACATTGGCGAATGTCCGCGGACATTGGCGCCAGTGTGCGGGGTTCTATTGAAAACGATGGAATCGAACTTTTGCAGAGCAGTGCTCAGCACTTTGTCGGAGCCTATGTGCGGAAGCCTTTATATTGCATCTGGACAGCATAGGGGAGAGAGGAGGGTAGTATTGCTTTCTCCTCGATTTTGTGCCAAAATATCTAAAACTAAATCAATGGTTAGAGTGTGTGAAACACTTGGTAAAATGTGTAACACACTAGGTAACCTTCTCTATGAGCCTTCAGACAACATAACAGCACCACACTGCATGCATTTATTTGAATCTCGCTCAGCAAAAGGTCAATACAGGTAGCAGTTTAGTTAGTCTGTCTAGGGCCCTACAGTGTTATCAGCCCAGATTCAGTAAATCATAGTTATTGTACAAGTACAGGAGGGCAGTCATGGATAAGCAGTCAGGGTGTCATACTTGTACCCCAAAGGTTGCCAGTTCGACTCCCGACCTGCCAGGTTGCGGTACCCTTAGCATGGCATGGTACCATCCTGCCGCACCGCTCCCTTGGGGCGCGATTGGGAGCTAGCCCCTTGCATGGGTGAGACATAAATGCAATTTTGTTGTGTGCAGTGTGCACTTGTGTGCTGTGGAGTTCTGTATCACAATGACAATGGGATTTGGTGTTTCCCAGGTGACCTTTCAGTCAGTAAATCATAGTTATTTTACATGTGATTTGGACCGGCGCTAGTTTCCCATAGCTAACAGCTCTGCATTCAACGCACTCTTTTATTTTAAAGATTAAGTTCAACTGAGGCAGCAGTCTGACGGGTCTAAAACCCCAGGTAGTTTACCTGAGATGTGTAATGCTAGCATTATGCCTCTCATACGTAAACTGTCAATCTGCCCATTGGAGCATTTCGATGAGATTTGGTAATAGCCAATTTGGCGATTGAGTGTTTGAGCTCTAAAAGCTTTTTCAAATTGACGAGTGATTACTGTGATAACCATCATTTTGTGTTCGCCGTTCCCTCAGAGCGTTTATGTGACAGGGCCATTAATGGAAACCTGTTTACTCTAATGCGGAGGTGAAAGCACAAGACGGCCTTCAGATAAATAGCTTGTTACACCATCTCTCTTCTGTTCTCTTTTTCTTTTATCTAGTCCATTTGTTTCACTCTTTCACTCAGCCATTACCTCTCTCACTCACTCACTCACTCACTCACTCACTCACTCACTCACTCACTCACTCACTCACTCACTCACTCACTCACTCACTCACAGAGTCAGCCTTGGTCTTTCTCAGTCTTGACAGGGGCGGATCTAGCCATTTTGGGGCCCTAGGTGAAATATAAACATTGGGACCTCAAAAGTCATTCTTAAAACACGTCTCCAATTGGCATGGAAGGAGGGAGGGTGCTATTTTATTATTTTACATAATTATATTAAGAATTATTATTATATTATTTTACATAAGTAACAAATTAAGATAAGACCTACTATTTTGAATGTTTATCAAGTTCAAGTTCAAGTGTACTTTATTGTCAAAAATGTATGTAACAGGGTTAGCACAGAAGTTTGAAATTGCGTTTGACCAGTCTCCAATGTGCAGTTTAACTAAAAACATGTAACGCACGCACACACACACACACACACACACACACACACACACACACACACACACACACACACACACACACACACACACACACACACACACACACACACACACACACACACACACACACACACACACACACACACATTCTAACCTACTCATACATGAATTTACAGTTCTTTCTCTGACACATTCATTCATAGCATACACACAGACATCTTAACTGGTATGACAGTTGGGGCCCCTATGGAGTGTTGATTTGGTGGGGGCCCTAGGCAATTGCCTAGGTTTGCCTGATGTGAAGTCCGCCTCTGAGTCTTGAAAGCGCTTTGCTTTAGTTTTTTTTCTGTTTCTGATTGCCTCAGTTATGTCTCTGCTCTGATGTGCCCAATCATCTACCTCCCTCCATCCATCTCCTCATCTCCATCCCTCCATCCCCTCCTTCTCAGTATCCTTTCTTCATTTGCTAATGTCTTCCTCACTTCATTGCCTCTCAATGTCTCTCAATGTTTCTTCCGCCCTTCATTTCTTCTTCCCTTCACTTTCTTTCTTTCTTTCTTTCTTTCTTTCTTTCTTTCTTTCTTTCTTTCTTTCTTTCTTTCTTTCTTTCTTTCTTTCTGTCTGTCTGTCTGTCTGTCTGTCTGTCTGTCTCTCTCTCTCTCTCTCTCTCTCTCTCTCTCTCTCTCTCTCTCTCTCTCTCTCTCTCTCTCTCTCTCTCTCTCTCTCTCTCTCTCTCTCTCTTTTCACTCCCTGTGTAAGCGGTTTGAATATATGTGGTTCCTTAGAGCTGAGCTGATTGTGTGAGCTCGTTGCTGTCCGGGGGGGGGGGGGGAGGGGGGGGGGGGGGGGTGGGGGGGTCCACCTGCTGTTAATTTTAGAGTGGATGCCATTTGCTGTTTAGCCCCCTCAGGTGATCACACACACATCACTGGCCCTCCACAGGTGGGGTCCACACTGCCTGGGGCACACACACACACACACACACACACACACACACACACACACACACACACACACACACACACACACACACACACACACACACACACACACACACACACACACACACACACACACACACACACACACACACACACACTGCATTGCTGTTGCTGGAGAGGATGAGGAAATGGGTTGTGAAATGGTGCAAGCAGATTTGAAATAAAAACGTGATGAGAAAAAGGGAGACAGAAACAAACTGGAGGAAGTGCATTAAAGAAAGTGCACTCTGTATGTGTGTTTGTGTGTGTGTGTGTGGGGGGGCATTGTGAGTGTTTGGGTGTTTGGGAGGGATTGGTTGTTGCTTTGGAGAAAATAGGAAAAGCGTCTTTTTAAAACAAGAAAAGGTCTGACGACTTTTGAGGAGATGGGTTTTGAAATCTGAAGCAATTATCGGGATGGTGCCCATCCCCACGAGGCGAAGCTGAGTCCCAGCCTGGGCCCAGTGTAGTGTACAGTATGTTTATCAGCATGGCTGGATTAGCCATAAGGCATACAGGGCGTTTGTCTGGTAGACTGTCGATCATTTTAGACTGTTCCTTTCCTCAATGCAATGGTACCACTTAGGGCTGTAATGGCATTGTATTGAACTGAGAAATCGCCATACGCACGAGTCACGATACTGAATTCACCTTTGGCTAAGGCCCGCCCTAAAGTGCTTTTAGACCAATCACAGCGCAGCAAAAGGACGACCTCGGACAGTTTTGACAGCGCTCCATTGAACTCAATGCTGAAATCGCATGTTTTCAAGTAGTTAGCGAGATACGGTCGTATTATTATTAAAATATGATTGGAAATTGTGCCTGGGGTATTTGTGACAAATGTGCAAGTTGCCCCGCGATGTAACAGGTGGTAATCACTTTCCTCTTTACCTAAAACCGGACTAATATTAGCAGCTGGATAGTCTGCCTTGAAGGGTCTCGGCAGCCTCACACTCGAGTAGAAAGCAAACGGATCAAAAACATACTTTGTTTGTGTGCTCCAATCATGACACCATCTCATTCATGTCCCTTTTCAGTAAGGTT
>NC_085872.1:50594713-50632213 GCF_034702125.1 Engraulis encrasicolus
TGTGTGTGTGTGTGTGTGTGTGTGTGTGTAGGAAATAGTTTGTGTATGTGTGTAGTAGAAACTAGAGCCCTGCATTTAACAACATATAAATTCAAGCTGTTATAAATATAACAACGTATAGATTTAAGCAAACCTGTTTGTCTGTGTTGATCATTTCATCTGCTTTCTCAAGTGTAGATTGGTTTTGGCTGCAGGATACCCACACACTAGACCTTTGCATCTATACAGATGGATGGAGAGGGTATAGTATATGCCAGCAGGGAAACCAGTGGCACCGCAATATTATTTAAGTTATATCCAGTCTATACCTTTCACAGGAGAAGAAGAAGGGATAGAGAGGGGTTGTGTGACATATCCAGTCTACCTTTCACAGGAGAAGAAGAAGGGATAGAGAGGGGTTGTGTGACATATCCAGTCTACCTTTCACAGGAGAAGAAGAAGGGATAGAGAGGGGTTGTGTGACATATCCAGTCTACCTTTCACAGGCCCATGGAAGGGATAGAGAGGGGTTGTGTGCCATATCCAGTCTACTTTTCCCAGGCCCATGGAAGGGCTATAGACAGGCTGTGTGAAAGCATGCTTTCTGGTGACATTTGTGTGTGCAGAGATACTCTGTGTGGTTTTGTCACTGTGGACTCGACTGGTTATAATAATATTTTTGTTCCATGAAAGGGCTATTTTTCTCCTCCTCTTCGGCTTCAAGGCATGCACACACACACACACACACACACACACACACACACACACACACACACACACACACACACACACACACACACACACACACACACACACACACACACACACACACATGCACGCACGCACGCACGCAAGCACGCACACAGGCACGCACACACACACACACACACACACACACACACACACACACACACACACACACACACACACACACACACACACACACACACACACACACACACACACACACACACACACACACACACACACACACACACACACACCATCCATTCCACAGCCGGTCGTCTGCTATGGTGTGAGACAGCAGGCAGATGTGAGCCATCCATCTTACTGTGTGCTGTGATATAGTTACTCTCCTCCATTCCTGTGTGTGTGTGTGTGTGTGTGTGTGTGTGTGTGTGTGTGTGTGTGTGTGTGTGTGTGTGTGCGTGTGTGTGTGTGAGAGAGAGAGAGAGAGAGAGAGAGAGAGAGAGAGAGAGAGAGAGAAGAGAAAGGGTTCGTATTGTGTGTGTGTGTGTGTGTGTGTGTGTGTGTGTGTGTGTGTGTGTGTGTGTGTGTGTGTGTGTGTGTGTGTGTGTGTGTGTGTGTGTGTGTGTGTGTGTGTGGGCGCGTGTGTGTGTGCCATGATATAGTTACTCTCCTCCCTTCCTGAATAAAAACAGCCCAGAAATCCATCTTTTGACAGCCGGAATGGCTCTTAATTTGATTTTCTTATTGTAGATTGAGTTAGGGAAACAGAGCAGCATAAGAAGGGAGGGGGAGAGTGCCCAGACATGTGCTTGTGAAAGAGAGAGAGAGAGAGAGAGAGAGAGTGTACCTGCTTGCATGTATTTAAATGGAACTTGACTTCCTGCTTTAGTGGACAGTGGTGCCATATCTTTATGACGTCTACCAAATAACTTTGTCTCATTTTGGATCTGCACACACACACACACACACACACACACACACACACACACACACACACACACACACACACACACACACACACACACACACACACACACACACACACACACACACACACACACACACACACACACACATGCACAGCACAGACACACTCAGTCTCTCCTGGCGCGTTGTGTGTGTGTGTGTGTGTGTGTGTGTGTGTGTGTGTGTGTGTGTGTGTGTGTGTGTGTGTGTGTGTGTGTGTGTGTGTGTGTGTGTGTGTGTGTGTGTGTGTGTGAGGACCAGGTCACCAGTGATGTAATTCTGTTTAGCAGTAGCAATCTTGCATGGAGGTGTGTGTGTGTGTGTGTGTGTGTGTGTGTGTGTGTGTGTGTGTGTGTGTGTGTGTGTGTGTGTGTGTGTGTGTGTGTGTGTGTGTGTGTGTGTGTGTGTGTGTGTGTGTTTGTTTGTGTGTGTGTGCGTGTGTGCTTGTGTGTGTGCGGATGGCTCTATGGTAGTTTCCCATAATGCACTGTGATCTGGCTGCACTGGTCAGTGATTGGCTGGATAGGCACCATGCTGACCGGGGCGTCATGCCAACACTATAGGATTCCTCTCACGGTTCATTGGCTGTTCAAACGATCTGAAACTAAACGTGGGATTGAAATATTGATGACACAGTCAATGATAATTTAGTTGATTTCCATCTGTTGTCTGGTCAGCTGATTAAAGCGTTATTGTTGTCGTAACAACAGCTGAAGATAAATGCTATCCAATATGGCTCACACAGCAGCAGCAGCAGCCAAACAGATTAATTATTCATCCGCCCAAAAGATGGAGGAAAAAAAAATCAGAACCTCCACTATGCCCCTAAATAATAAATACAGACTAACAATCACACAAGCAAACACAAAAACAAACCCAATTAAAGCCCCTCTTGTACATTTAATCAGACCTTAGTAACAGTAATTGAATTAAACAGTGAACAGATCTAAGTAAATAAGATATCAGCATCATAGATGGAGGGAAAGCAGAGAAACACTGCCCTGTACCTCGACCGGTAGAAAGAACCCTGTCATCAGAATCTTAAAATCGAAAAAAGAAAAAAAAATAGAAAAAATATAGCAAGAGTCGGAAAGTAGTAAGCAGCAAAAAGGTAGGTCACACTTTATAATAAGTACCCCTTTTTAAGCATAAGTTAAGCCTTAAAAAAAACACAGAAATATATCCTTTCAGAAAAAAAGGATAAAAAAATTACAGCATTTGCAAAGTAATGATCTTTAGTAGTAGGGGACAGTGTTCTTTTGGAGTTGGATTTCTCCCCCTTAAGCTGTGGAGAGAAACATTATCTTTCAGTCCACAAGCCAATAATAATTATGTTGCTTTGGCATAAGCATAGCCATGAGGTGATGAGACACCAACTGAGCATCTCGGCCGCCTAGCGAGAATGACCTCTAAATATACCATTTAAATACCCCTAGAGGATGCAGACACACAGGCGCACATAAACATACACAAACAGAGAGAGAGAGAGAGAGAGAGAGAGAGAGAGAGAGAGAGAGAGAGAGAGAGAAATACATTTATCAATTTGTTAAAGCACACGGAGCAGCAGTCTTGCATGAATTGCGCTTTTACAATGACAGTTATAATTCTTATTACAGTATTAGTAGTAGTATTACCTCCGCCAAGGAGGTCGCGTTGGTTTGTCTATCTGTCTTTTTGTGTGTCAGCAGCATAACTCAAAAACTAATCAACGGATTTGGACGAAACTTTGTGGAGATGTTGATGATGATAATAAAACCCAAGGAAGAAGTGATTCAATTCTGGTGGTGATCCGGATCACGGACTGGAACCAGGACTTTTTAAAAGATTCTATCAGCAGGATAACTCAAAAACCAATCAACGGATTTGGACGAAACTTTGTGAAGTTGTTAGTAATGACCCAAGGAACAAGCGATTAAATTTTGGTGGTGATACGGATCACGACCCGGAACCAGGACCTTTTTAAAGATTCTTCACCATTACTGGCCTATAAATCTAGACGCCCCTAGTGACCACAAATTGAATTGCAGGGAAAAACATTCCAATTTGTAACTCAACAAAAAGAAGGCAGAAAGACTTAAAATGAAAATAGGGTGTAACATAGTCAAATGTTCTATCAAGCAGCTTCCTTGGCAGAGGTCTGCGCTCTCTGAGTGCTTCTAGTTATTATTATTATTATTATTATTATTATTATTATTATTATTATTATTATTAAGGTATTATATGGCATCGTCTGCTGCTGCTCTTTCTCTCTCTCTCGCAAATTCAAATTCATTATTAGCATGACTGTTAAGGTACAGTGTTGCCAAAGCATATCATACATATTACAAGACAAAAAATAAAGGTATGAATAGTGTTACATTTACAGTGTGTGTGTGTGTGCGTGTGTGTGTGTGTGCGTGCATGCGTGTACATGTGTGTGTGTGTGCATGTGTGTGTGTGCATGTGTGTGTGTGTGTGTGTGTGTGTGCGTGTGTATGTGGGCATGCATGTGACATGTGGCTCTCTCTCTCTTTCTCTTTCTCTTTCTCTCTCTCTCTCTCACACACACACACAGACACACAGACACAGACACAGACACACACACACACACACACACACACACACACACACACACACACACACACACACACACACACACACACACACACACACACACACACACACACACACACACACACACACTCACACACAGGGCAGGACTAGCCTCAGAGTCCCAGATGTGGCTATGGCTATTCTAGAACAGTGTTTAGCAGACGTTCTAGAATACTGTTTGGCAGACGCAGGGCCGCTGACAACTTTCACTGGGCCCAGGACAAAGTCATCTAAAAGGGCCCCCTACCCAATACATACAATGTAATAGGGATCCAATCATGGGCCCCCTATCTCCCTGCGGGCCGAGGGCAACATACTTCTTTGTACACCCCCCCCTGTCGGCGGGCCTGGTCAGACGTTATGGAACATGCCTCAAGCTTGTGTCCTTTTGAGACTTGGCTATTTCCATTGTTTTCTTGGCATACTTTATCTGAAAAACATAAAATAAAACATAAAAAACACGAAGGAACAAAACAAGAAGAAACAAACACCATGACAACAGCAGACAAGATAAACATCCGTGGGAGCTGTGAGATGAGTGAGTAAGACGGTGGGTCAGTCTGGGTTAGCGTTTGGGGGCTAGCGATGGGGTGGGGAGCTGGCCTTGTGAAGAGTGACAACACCACTGTTTCCCCTGGGGACACGGGAGCCATCTCCTTAGAAACTGCCTCTCTACACACACCTCTCTTCACACCCCTCTTACACACCCCTCTTTACACACACCTCTCTCACCTCCTTTCTACACGCCCCTCTCTACACACCCCTCTCTCATCTCCTCAAAGTCAACAGAAGAAGAAAAAAAACAGCAGCAACAACAATAAAGATGACAAAAACAGCAGTACCTAAAGGGATTAACTGCAACGAACAACAAGGCTGGAAAAAATAAATAAAATCATCACTTCCATTTGACATTGTGTGACTCCCCAAATTAAGCTCTCGTGACATGTTGTTTAAAGTAACAGCCTCCTGTTTCCTTTGATCGACAGGCGCTGTGTATTTTTCTGGTGGCCTCTTTTCGTTTTCCGGAGTGTGACAGCAACTTGGCGTGTGTTGATGGTGGCCTGTGAGGTGGTGACGGAGCCTATTCAAGTGCAGGGGGGGGGGGGGGATTAGCGTTGGTAAACATATGTTCACACACTTTAATCAGCGCCCAGAGTGACTCCTGGCCTCTCCCGCCCCACTCTCACACGAGCCTCTGGCCTGTCGTTCTTTCTCTCGCTCTTTCTCTCACTCTCTCTCTCTCTCCCCCTCTCTCCCCGCTTTCTCCCCCTTCTCTCTCTCTACTCTCTCTGTCTCTCTCTCTCCCCCCCTCTCTCCCCGCTTTCTCCCCCTCCTCTCTCTCTCTCTCTCTCTCTCTCTCTCTCTCTCTCTCCCCGTTATATCTCTCCTGCTGTCTCTCTTTCTTGGCGTCTTTTCTCTTTCTCTCCTGCTCTCTCTCTCTCTGTCTCTCTCTCTCTCTCTCTCTCTCTCTCTCTCTCTCTCTCTCTCTCTCTCTCTCTCTCTCTCTCTCTCCTGCTCTATCTGTTTCTCACTTGGGCCCTTTTTCTCTTTTTTTCCTCCATCTCCAAATCCTCCAACTGATTTCTTCAGCTTTTTTCTCCCAGTGACTCATGTTTGGCTAAGGCTTGGGATTGGCTGATATGTGGGCTTAATCACACTCACAGTGAGAGGCTAAAAACACTCAGTGTTCTCTGTCATTTCCAATCTGTTTCTTATTTCCCTTTTTTATTTATTTTCAATTATTTATTTATTTATTTTTGTATTTATTGTGTTTACTAGAGAGCTGGCATGTTGCTAGGGCTCTATAATGTAAAGTCACAGTGAGTGTGTGGAGGGAGGCAGTACAGGGCCGCAAGCAGCTTCTGGCCGGGGCCAGGACAAAGTCATCTGAAAGGACCCCCAAATCCAATGCATAAAACGTAATAACAAAAAAAGCAAAAAAAACAATAATGGGCCCCCTCTCGCTCTGGGCCTGGGGCCCCCGGGACGATTGAGCCCTCTGACCCCCCCTTCCCACGTCAGCTGCCCTGGATGAGGAAGCGCAGGCAAACAGTAGGAAATCACACACACACACACACACACACACACACACACACACACACACACACACACACACACACACACACACACACACACACACACACACACGCACACACACACACACACACACACACACACACACACACACACACACACACACACACACACAGGCTCATGCGACCCTGACATAGGCAACATGGGCAAACAATTGGAAATCCCATGTCCCCCCTGCAAGGAATATTAGGAAAGTAATATTATGACTCCATGAGCCCCTGGGCCAGACAGTAAGAAAGGCCTCCCTTTCAATTCAATTCAATTCAATTCAATTCAATTCAATTCAATTCAATTCAGTTTATTGGGACCATGTACAATTAAAACATAAATTTCGCCACTTCATGCATTGTACCAGAGTTAGCCTCAGGCTAATTTTCATCTGTAGTCCCTGACAGGACATTAAACATTAAATTAAAATAAAATGAAATGAAATAAGAAAGTAAAATCATCAAAAACATATGCATATACACATAAAATAATAAACAAATCACTCCCTCAATTGGTTTTGCTAGTTTACAAAAAGATTCACGAGTTTTAGGTCAGATGTTCGAGACCCTAAGTTGTTGGGTGTTTAGAGTGTGTCCCCTGAGAAAATGTGAAAATACAGTTGTTACGTAAAGGTGACACAATATGACAATGGAAATATGGAGGCTTGGGATTCAGGGCCCCCTTGGCTCTAGGGCCCCTGGGACTGGGCCCAGTTGGCCCGTGTTGTAATCCGTCCTGTCCCCCTGGATTGATTAAATGATAAGAATAATTACAAAAAATGCAAATGCAATGTGAAACAATTGTTTTTGTTTCATTTATTTGTTTATGTCCGTTTTATTCTTTGTGTATACTGTATTTGAATGCAAGAAAAAATATTATTCTTCATTGGGGTTTCATACAGTGTTTTCTGTGGTTACATTATTTATGCAAGATGGACATTTGAAATCATTGTGGTAGGCCTACACTAGTTCTATGATTTTTGCTCTGTCCATGGTCCTGAATACGTCATTGGTCCTGAAAGCACAGTTACTCTAGGAGGGCTCTGCTGAAAGCCAGGAGGGGAGCACGCGATGGTTGGGGGAATATCACATGTGTTTGAATTTACGAGTGTTCGATGTCCGTTAGCTGACAGTTGAGGACTGTCACACGTTGAATGGCAGCTGTCTCCTCTCGTCTGCTCTGACCAGTGTTTGACGGTCGGACTTGCTGTGATATCCAACACAATGGACATGTTCACGTTGGGGTATCTCTTCGGACCCGCTTTCCTTTTTGGTTGTGAACTATCTATCCCGCCTTTGGCTGTTTCGATTGACGAAACGTCACCCTCGCCTGATATCGAAGCGGCCGACCAAGTTGAGTTTCCCTCTGGTAAGGACAGTATTGGCCTAAGGTTTATATTTTATTTTGTGTATTTCTGTACTGTAAAAGCATTTTCAAAAGGGGAATTCTCTTTTCTGATCCTGGCCAAGTCATTGTGTTTTTGTAACATGGGTTGATCTTGTGTGGTGAAAATCATTAGGCTAATGAATATAGCTGTTCATTCAACACTTTTTTTAATGCTAGGCTAATAACTATGCCTACCTCTTTAATTCGTTAGTCTCCCGTGGGCGTAAATTTAGTCTGGACGGTTGTGATATGTCACACGCAGTGGTACCATTCATTTTAAACATTGTAAATTAGCTGTTAAGATACGATAGGTAGATTCCTTGGTTTATTCGGAGATATGTGATATGACGACCCATGCCGCTATCGACTGCAACAGGCGGCCAGGTAGCCACACGAAAGCAGTGGTCCATGCATGGTGCCAAAAGTGACTCATCTCTCTAGTAATGGCAATACAAAACTCAAACGGCATACTTGCTTCCCTCTGAGTTTGACATTTATTATGAGCCTCAGAGACAATGTTGCCATCAAAAAAAGAAAAAGACGGCTGACATAAGAAGTTATTTCGCTACCTCGACAAGTAGCCTACATAGGCCTATTGATGTATCACCGCAACGCAATTTCATCATTAGGTGTTCGCCAAGTTAGATAGCCAGTGTTTCTCAAACTTTTTCAGAGCGAGGACCATTTTGTCTCCCCAAATGTTCAGGGAACGATTTGACAGTTGATGTGTGCTATTTTGACACTGCTAATTTCGGTGCAGACCACTTACTTTTCTATTCACATTCACAAGCCTGTCTTATTGTGAACATAGTGATCATGTTACACAGTAAATTGTGTAGTGTTAAAATAACACTTAAAGAGTTAAAATTAACACTGTTCTAGTGTCTATTTGGTCCTGCTCCAGATCAGTGTTAAACACTGGTGTTAGATGTATAGTGTTAAGCTAACACTATAAAGAGTAAAGCAGTTTTGGGGAGCACAATGGCGCAGACAAACTCCATCACCTCGAGGAGGCGGGGGCTCTCTGGAGTACTTCTAACTCCACACAATTTAACAACTTCATTTGTCACTGACACTGGAGAGCATCTCACTCCATTTGGTGTTGGAATTACTCCAATAGTGTTAATAAGCCTTAACACTGCAAAATTAACACTGGCAAATTTACTGTGTATGCTTAGCTCGCGTTACAGCTTAGGCTATTCCTAGCTTGTCTTGGTAAAATAGAAATCCCCTCGCGGACCACCTGAGCTCTGTCACGGACCATGTGGTGGTCCCCGGACTACACTTTGAGAATCACTGGCCTAGGCCTATCTCCTTCTCCCCTCCCATGTCTTTTTTTCGAGTGCAAGTTTTAATTGTCTGTAGTAGTAGCCAACAATAAAGCCCTGGCAGATACATGCAATAAACATGGGAATGAGAAAAGTAATGGAAAGATGCTGGTGATGGCTCCTATTGTAATTAGTTGCTGTGGCCTGGTGGCTATAAAGCTTGCTATAGTTGTTGCTTGTCACTAATTAATGAAAACGCTGCATGAGACAGAAGACATGGAGTCCTAGAGCAGGTTAAGTAAAGCTAAGTATCTGTGCTTTTTTGTCACCATGTAGTATTTGTCCTGAGGTCAGTCATAGCATAATTAATTTTCTTCTGTTAAATAGGCTAGCCTTCATCATTGCAACATGTGGCTATATTCTAGTCCTAGTGTTTGTTTAAAAGTGGGTTCATGAATCTTTTCACAAGGATTTTATTTGATTACTTAGGACAAAAAAGAAGTGTAGTGACAAGCAGGAGGAGGAGGGTCCAGCAGAGGAAGCAGTACCTACAGTTGGTCAGGTGAGGTGTAGGCATTAAGTTAGTTAAAAACAGTCATAGGTTAGCAATGACACTGAATGTGATGTATTATGTGCTGTACTGTATTATGTGTTGTGGTTCCCCCTCACTGGTCAAAAATGGTTGGTGCTCCTGGGCACTGTGCCATGGTTGGCCCTTATGGATAATCTGTTGGGGGGGGTGATTCAAGCCGTGATTGGCCCATGAGAGGTGCGCCAGGTTCATAATTATGGCTTCGAGAACAGCAGTCGAACAGGTGGATCGAACACCACGTATCATGGAGGGCTGTGTGTGTGTGTGTGTATTTGTGTGTGTGTGTGTTGCGGGGTGTTGTGTATTGTAAGTGCCAAAGTGGGTAGGAAGCAGGATGTGTGTGTGTGTGTGTGCACGTGTGTGTGCATGTCCACTAGCAGTGATCTGTATGCTAGCAGCAGCTGACGTCTCTGCATGGCCAGCCAATTGCACCACCTGCGTGCACGTGTTGTTAGCAGGCTCATTTGAAATGAAGACGAAACCTGTGTGTGTGTGTGTGTGTGTGTGTGTGTGCGTGCGTGCGTGTGTGTGTATTTTTTTGCTGGCTTGTAATGAAGATGGAGAGTGCAGTGTTCTCCTGGCTCCTGGGCTGGAGGAGGTTGCATCAGCCCCCCTGACTAGAGCATGAGACTGGAATTTGGAGAGAAGCACAGAGGGGTGTGTGTGTGTGTATGTGTGTGTGTGTGTGTGAGTTTGGTGAGAAGCACAAATGTGTGCGTGTGTGCCACACCCTGTTGCTAGACTCACCAACCCCATTGCTATTCACTAAGTCGCACATCCAGAAATGTTCACATGAATGCCAGCATTCCGCCATATTGATGTGGTAAAATGCGGAGAGAAAGGTACGCTGTCGAAAAGATACAAAAATTGGATACATTCTCATTACTTTCTACTTGTCTCGTGCTGTACAAAGTGGTGTGGTGAAGCGCCCCCAAATGTTGGCAATGTTTTGCCATGATTCCTACTTTATTTACACTTTTCATGTGACATTCTGTGACAGTGAGCGCCACCATGTTAACATGGGGGAAAACTTTCAGCTAGCACAGGTTCTACATTTTGTAGTGATTACGATACGTGATTGTGACGACACTCCAACTTAAAGAATAACCCACTACTTCACCCATCACCCCACTGCTGCTAACACTCCATGGCTATTACTAATCTAGTCTATTGCTATTCTATTACTTTTGAACTTGTTTATGTTTAAGACAAGGTGGCAGGCAAGACAATAAAGGCAAGGCAAGGCAAGACCAGTTTATTTGTATAGCACGCCGCGTACACACAGATGGAGAAACAGCCAGGCAGACAAGCACACACAGACACATAGACAGACAGACAAACACACAGAGAGGCAGAGAGACAATCAGACAGACAGACAGACAGACAGGCAAGAGGATACATAGTGTATACAGGAAGGCCCATAGTAGGACTGCCCCCTGACCCCTATGATGGCAGGCAGGGCTGGACTGGTAATCTGGCATACAGCACAGTACAGTACAGTACAGTACAGTACAGTACAGTACAGGGCATTTTCCTGGTGGACCGACAGTCCCCAGGGGCAGATACTGTTTGTTTCTTCGTTTGATTTTACTTTGTGATTGACCCTCAATTTATATGGCGTGGAGCATTAGTCCATTTTTAATATAGACCTAGACTGTGGAGTGAGTGAACCATAATATCGGACGTAGAACATCAGGGGACTGTGATGTGTGAGGAGTTGGTCAATGCCACAAATGTCCAGACTGGTTTTCAACCCCAATCCCTCCCTGATGGCAGACAGACAGACAGCTGTACAGCTGAGATGTGGGATACACAGCACCAACAGACAGCTAGAGGCCAACAGACAGCTAGAGGCCAACAGACAGCTAGAGGCCAACACAGCTAGAGGCCAACAGACAGCTAGAGGCCAACAGACAGGTGGACCAACAGACAGCTAGAGGCCAACAGACAGGTGGACCAACAGACAGCTAGAGGCCAACAGACAGCTAGAGGCCAACAGACAGGTGGACCAACAGACAGCTAGAGGCCAACAGACAGCTAGAGGCCAACAGACAGGTGGACCAACAGACAGCTAGAGGCCAACAGACAGACAGACAACCTCTGATGGCAGACACACAGGCAGACAGCTGTGCAGCTGAGATTTGGGACAGGCAGCCAGGGAAACTCAGGTCATATGCTGAGGTCATTTGGTGTGCATTTCTGTGCTCCTCTCTCGTGTGTGTGTGTGTGTGTGTGTGTGTGTGTGTGTGTGTGTGTCCATTTCTCTGCTCGTCTCTCAGGTTTGCTCTTCTTTCCCCTTCCACCCCTCACGGCTCTCTTTCTTCCACTCTCTCTCTCTCTGTGCCCCCGCTCTCCCCCTCTGTCTGACAGTGTCCCGAAATAGCTGCCCCCCCTTTGCCCCCCTGTCCTCTCCTCTCCTCCCCTCCTCACATCACCCTTGTGGGGGCGTCGGGAGGTGTGTAGGTGTGTACCCTCTGGTCCCTGTTAGCCCTCCTCTCCTCTCCTCTCCTCTCCTCTCCTCTCCTCTCCTCTCCTCTCCTCTCCTTTCTCTCCTCTCTTCTCCTCTCCTCTCCTCTCCTTTCTCTCCTCTCCTCTCCTCTCCTTTCTCTCCTCTCCTCTCCTCTCCTTTCTCTTCCTCTCCCTCTCCTCTCCTCTCCTCTCCTCTCCTCTCTCCCCCCCCTCCCCTTCCCTCTCCTCTCCTCTCCTCTCCTTTCTCTTCCTCTCCCTCTCCTCTCCTTTCTCTCCTCTCCTCTCCTCTCCTCTCCCCCTCCTCTCCTCTCCTCTCCTCTCCTCTCCTCTCTCTTCCTCTCCTCTCCCTCTCCCTCTCCTCTCCTCTCCTCTCCTTTCTCTTCCTCATCTCTCCTTTCCTCTCCTCTCCTGTGGTGTGCAGGTGTGTTCTCTGTGGTCTGCGTTAGCCTCGTTCTCGTTCTCCTTCTACACCCCATTTATTAGTGTGGCCCCTTTGCCATCACTAGCCACCAGCTGCTCACCAGCACCATCACACACATACACACACACACACACACTGCAAAGGTGTCATCGTGTGCGCGAGTGTGTGTGTATTTGTGTGTAAGTGAGAGAACGTGTGTGTGTGTGTGTGTGTGTGTGTGTGTGTGTGTGTGTGTGTGTGTGTGTGTGTGTGTGGTTTATGTATGAGTTTATTCATGTTTGTGTGTGTACTGTATGTGTGTTTCCACTTGACGCATGATGACGACACCTCTGCAGTACGTCACACACACTCTCTCACTGCGCACACACACACACACACACACACACACACACACACACACACACACACACACACACACACACACACACACACACACACACACACACAAATGAATGCAGCGCTGCTCATCAGACAGGCCAGCCACAGGGAGGTATCTGTCGCCACAGGCCAGGATGGCTCTTTGTGTGTGTGTGTGTGTGTGTGTGTGTGTGTGTGTGTGTGTGTGTGTGTGTGTGTGTGTTGTGTTGCTACAGGCTGGGATGCAGGTAGCCTGACACATTTGCCACCATGGGACTGTTTCCACTCTCACACAGAGAACATTTACTTCATACGTTTGTGTATGGTACATGTAGGCCTGGGTATTGATTGACAATTTTCGGTTCCGGTTCCATTTCCGGTTCCTTCGTTTCGGTTCCGGTACCAGAACGGTTCCATTTTCGGTTCCTAGAAACCCTGAATTAAATCTGCAGTTACCCAAAGTGGCCAGTAGATGGCGTAACGGGTCTGTAAATCATGAGTTTCCCTGCCTGCCACAAGGCGGAGCTCCTCGTGACTTAAGCAATGACGGGTTAAAGGCATTTAATTCTATACAGCATTCATGAATAATTGCATGCTGCAAGTTGTCCTCTCGGCATGGTTTGGCAAGTATATTAAACGGTTTTGATACTGATAAATGTACTCATGTCTGATTAAAATTGTTCTGCTGTACGGTGCAACTTCACTTCTGGTACCAATCCTATGTCAAGCGTGCCTGACATGATTTTTTTAATGTAGCCTACGCTACCCAGTCTGTCGACAGCTGGGGCTTTTCTACTAGGTACTGCAGAACTGTTCTAACACAACTAGGCTTCATAAATAGGCTATTCATGAAACTTGACGGGGTCTCGATGGTGCTGTCTCGCACGCATTTCCATACAGGGACTAGAACTGGGCCGTATGATCAGCTGATGCAAGTAGCCGCGACAACACTGCTTTCACGCCATGGTGAATCTAAGCTAAAGAGTCCTAATCTAAACGACATATAGGCCTAAATATATATATAACCAGCGATCGCCTTCTCCTACAGACATGTGTTAGGGCTTGTTCGAAAGCTGAGATTCTTAGCTTTTTACAGTTTTTTACGGCACGTTTTTATGTTCTTTCATTCAAAAGTTATTGAACTGTAAGCGGCCGCTGTTGCAAGTGAAAAAATAGCGCTTTCCAACCATTTTTTTAATCTCGTCATTTTTTTCCCAACAGCCAGCGATCTCCTTAACCTAGACCTACAGACATGTGTTAGGGCTTGTTCGAAAGCTGAGATTCTTAGCTTTTTACAGTTTTTTACGGCACGTTTTTATGTTCTTTCATTCAAAAGTTATTGAACTGTAAGCGGCCGCTGTTGCAAGTGAAAAAATAGCGCTTTCCAACCATTTTTTTAATCTCGTCATTTTTTTCCTAACAGCCAGCGATCTCCTTAACCTAGACCTACAGACATGTGTTAGGGCTTGTTCGAAAGCTGAGATTCTTAGCTTTTTACAGTTTTTTACGGCACGTTTATATGTTATTTCAATCCACAGTTATTTAACCTTAAGCGGCCGCTACTTCAAGCCTAAACAATGGCGTTATTATCCAGCCGGATAGAGAGGAAATCTTTTTTTCTCGCTGTGTTCTTTGTTCCCTCGAATTAAACCGACGGTCTAAATAGGCTACATTTGTGCGTCCTCAACACAAGACCAGTTCTTTCTAAGTTAGCTCTTTTCATGGAAAAACATGTTTCCAAGGAGTCAGAGACATCTTCCTGAAGAGTCGAGGTCATGGTTGAGGTTGACGGTATAGCATAGTTGAGGTTGACGGTGCCGTTGTAAAGATGCTGCTACTCCGCACGCAAGTTAATCGAATGCAAGAGCAGGTGTTTGAACAGGTTGGATGTATTGCCATTCTTGCATGATAGCCTATTAGTTTATCGCAGATAGGCTATTGCAGCGCGCTCCTTCCTTATCTACTTTCCTGAAATATAGCCACGCTTTCGACGGCATGTTTTTGTTTCTCAATAGTACAATCAGCTGGTTGAATATCAGCTGTCTTATCAATCGTTTAAATGAGGTGCGAAACGGGAAGAGGAGGAGCGTGGTCAGTTTGTGACACTTGTGGCCGCGTGCTTAAACACACATTTGTTGGCTCTGACAGTCAGACTTCAGGAAACGAAACGTGGAACCGACAGACAAGGCACGTTTCGATTCCAAGTAGAACCTTAGCTTTTAATTCGGTTCCATCAAAGAATTGAATTTCGGTACCCAGTCCTAGGTACATGTATATACATGCTGAATATGTGTGTTTGTGTGTACACACACATACACACGTGCATGTATGGTATGTCTATTTGTGTGTGTGTGCATGCGTGTATTTGTGCACATTTGTGTATGGTGTATGTACATACTGTATGTGTTTGTGCATGTACAGTGGGTGCATTTGTATGTACATACAGCTATGTGTACATATGGTAAATCCTTATCCTGTGTGTGTGTGTGTGTGTGTGTGTGTGTGTGTGTGTGTATGTGTGTGTGCATATGCTAAATTCTTATCCTCCAAGTCTGACACTTCATCTTCGCATCCTGCGAGAGCGGGGCGGGGGGTTGGTTGGGCTGTCTCTATCTGTGACCTCATCAATTGTTAAATATTGTCGGGGCATTAGTGGTAGAGTGTGTGTGTGTGTGTATGTGTGTGTGTGTGTGTGTTTGTGTGTGTGTGTGTGTGTGTGTCGGGGCCTGGTTTGACAGGGCCAGCTGTGTGTTGGTTGAGGCGAGGCTGGGCCCTGATAAGCAGCATGTTTAATGCAGCAGCAGCACAGAGCAGTAGAGACTAGAGAGGCTCGCCAGAGATCACAGCTGTCAAGTGTCTTTATCTCTTCCGGCTCCTCGCTGCCGCGCCGTGCTGCTCTGTGCTGCGCCTTCACTTCACCTCCCTTCGCCTTCAGTTCGCATTGCCTCTCTTTGCTTTACTTTACCTGCTCTCTCTCCTCTATTCCACCTCTCCTCTCCTCTCCTCTCCTCTCATCTCCTCTCCTCTCCTCTCCTCTGTCCTCTCCTCTCCTCTATTCCGCCTCTCCTTTCCTCTCCTCATCTCCTCTATTCCATCTCTCCTCTCCTCTCCTCTCCTCTCCTCTCCTCTCCTTTCCTCTCCTCTCCTCTCCTCTCCTCTCCTCTTCCCTCCTCTCCTCTCTCTTCCTTGCTCTCCTTTCCTCTCCTCTGCTCTCCTGTCCTCTGCTCTGCTCTGCTCTCCTCTCCTTTCCTTTTCTTCTGTATCATCTCCTCCCTATTCCTCTTCTCTCTTCTCCTCTCCTCTCTTCTCCTCTCCTCTCCTCTCTTTGCTTACTTTTGCTTTACTTTGCTCTCTCTCTCTCTCTCTCTCTCCGTAGTGTAAGGCGAGGCGCGTACAGTGCGGGGTGCGTGAGGCAGGCTGAGCTGATGTAACTGTCAGAAGTTACAGATTTCTAGATTATGTGGGGCTAGGAAAATAAATCTCATGGGATTTGACTAAAGGGCACATGGGGGGAAGGACTGCGCGGTGCTGAGCAAAGCTGTGTCTGCTACGCTGTGCTGTGCTATGTGTGCTACGCTGTGCTGTGCTGTCGTGCTATGTTAGCAAGGGCTGGCATTAGCATGGCGGTATTATGCATGCACGCACTGTGCTATGTTGGCTGAACTGTGTTAAGCTTATATGTCTGGCATTAGCATAGCGGTGTTATGCATTGCTTGCCTGTGTGCGGTTCCCCTCGTTTACTTTTCTAAATGAGGTGTCGGTTCCGCGGTGCGGTGGCACGACTGGGTACATATATTTACATTAATACATTTTAATGTGCATTATCACTCAAAAACAGGTGTGTATGTTATGCATGTAGAGTAGACTGTATGCGAGAGAGATGCATGCTTGTGTGTGAATGTGAGTTTTTGACTTTGTACCAGGCATTGTGTTTGTATGTGTATTTGGTTTATCATCTATGCAGCATGACTTTTTCTCCAATGCATACATGCATGTGTGTAGGTGTGTGTGTATGTGTGTGTGTGTGTGTGTGTGTGTGTGTGTGTGTGTGTGTGTGTGTGTGTGATTACACATGCCTGCTTCCACCTGTGAAATCAAACCTGGCACAAAAACAAACTGTCTGCATTATCCCCGAACATGTGGCTTGGGAAATAGAGACATGCAAGGCTTGCAATGTAGTGGGCTCCGGTGAGCCAGCGTGGCGCGGATACACCTCGCTAGCATATTCTTTAAGACATACTGTACTGGCACAGTGAGCTCTGGATACACCTCGCTGGCACATTCTTGAAGACAGATTGTACTGGCACTGTCCCAGCCCCTTAGTGTAGCGATCAGAGAAGTGGATTTTGGCTTCAGCAAGAGTCCAAATCTGCCTGTTCCACAGGGATGCAGCCAATGGCCTCCTTTAAGACACAGAGGGGTACAACAGCAGACTTAAGGCCAATGGCCTCCTTTAAGACACAGAGAGGTACAACAGCAGACTTAAGGCCAATGGCCTCCTTTAAGACACAGAGAGGTACAACAGCAGACTTAAGGCCAATGGTATGTTATGTGTGTCCTGTGTCCTGAATGTTTTGTATGAGCGAAGCTCACTTTACTGCAAATCAAATCTACCCTTGGGTACCAATAAAGTAATCTAATCTAATCTACCGGTAATGGCCTCCTTTAAGACACAGAGAGGTACAACAGCAGACCTAATTCTGGGCCAGCAGCAGCGGGGCTTATGGCCCACTGTAGGAGCAGCTGTTACTATGGCCTACCGGGGGCATGACAACTGTGAATAGCTACTTGTGGGCAGCCATGGTGGAATGGTTAGGGAGGTGGCCTTAAGATCAGAGGGTTGCAGGTTTGAATCCCACCCTTACCTATCACTACACCTTCTCCCTACACCACCAATACCCTGTAAATACAGTAACTATGAACCACTTTGGATAAATGCATTAGCTAGACGTAATGTAATGTAATGTATACATTATCAGATGTGTACTCCATCTTCATCATTCATTTGATCTGAATCAATCCATACCAACTACTCTTCATCGCATCGATCATACAGAACTATGGTAGCACACCTAATGTAACATGCAAAGAAGGTAACTGGGCTAATGTATTGACAATAAGCCTGCTTTTATGTGTGGTGTCTGGGCTGGCATGTCTTTGTGTTTACACACACACACACACACACACACACACACACACACACACACACACACACACACACACACACACACACACACACACACACACACACACACACACACACACACAATAAACCAGACAGGCAGACTCCATTGGGCCCCATCTCTGGCCTGACTCGCTCCGTTGCTCAGTCTAGTCACGCGCGGTGTCCTGCCCACCACTCTCCAGATCCACGTCTCATTGGTTGCCTGCTACGGATGGGCACCCCCGCGGCTGATTGTCAAGGCAACCGCCATGGCCGCCACTATGAATGCAGAGCAAGTCGTGTGAGAGCCGGCAACGCGTCTCCTGTTGTTTGTGAGTGGAGATATGTAGCGCCATAAATTGTCGCCTCTGGGTTTTGTTTGTGAAAAACAAAAAGCTAAAATGACTTGTTAAGACTTCTTAAGCAACCTGGTGGGATCTTTATATGTGTCAAGACTTGTTAAGCAGCCTTGCGCTGTCTTTATCAATGCTGAGGTGAGGCTAACTGTGTGGAAAAAGATGTTGTTGTCCCAACAAAGCAGTGTACAGAGGTACAATGTCTCTACGGCAATGCCTCTGTGTGGTGGTTTAGAGTCGAGTGATCTGACCAAATGACAGCGGAGTGAGCAGCTTGCTACCAGCAGGGAAGCCAACAGGGGGGGCAAAGGGATCGCTTGTCCCAGGCCCAGGGAGAGAGGGGGCCCAGCATTGGGTTTGGGACCCTTTCAGATGTCTTTGTCCCGGGCCCAGCCAAAGCTGTCAGAGGCCCTGCTACCAGGACTCTATGCGCACTGACCCTGCGGGCCAGTTTCTGTTTTAAAATAAACATGAATGCATGGTACTATTAGTAATCAGTGGTCGTTAACCTCCGCAACCACCTTTAATTCTGCAAACCCCTTGAGTGAGTAACGGTCCTCATGATCTCCATTTTCTCTCTTCTTCTTTCCCTGCCTCCTGCTTCATCCTTCCTGCTGGACTCTGATGTCATCACCACAGGTAAGAACTGTTTGCCACAATTATACTATTAGTTTTCATATTTTTAACAGCATGAAGTCCACTTTCCCTCAGAACATCAATAAAGTAAAAAGGCAAAAATACTTTTTTCAATTACGACCCAGGAATACAACATGACCACACCACTACTAACAACAACACAAATAATTCTCACTGTTAATCTTCTTTTTATTATTATTATTATGGGTCGTGTTCCTGTTTTGGTGCTTAGTCCTGTCCGTGTTCCTGTTTTGGTGCTTAGTCCTGTCCGTGTTCCTTGTGCCCGAATGATTTTTATGCTCCTCAGAGGTACTGAGTATTGAATTGTTTTATTAGCTGTTTCATAAGTAGCTTTGGCAGTGTATTTGTGTTTTTACAAGTAGCTTTGGCAGTGTATTAGTGTGTGTGTGTATTTGTGTGTGTGTGTGTGTGTATTAGTGTGTTTTGTTGTTTGAGCCTCTTGAGCTTCGTCCGGGTCTGTGGCGTGCTCCAGTGCCAGCCAGGGTCAGATCTGGAGGCATGCCCTCTCTCCCACACACACACAGATACACACACAGATACACACACACACAGATACACACACACACACACAAGCGTGCGCACGCGCAGGTTCTGTAAGCGCGTGTGTGTATTTGTTTACAGGGCTGTTTGTTTTTGTCAAACTCAAGCGTTTCAATCAGCCAAAACGGACGGTCGGACGCGTGCCACCGCTGGGCCTGGGAAGTGTGTGTGTGTGTGTGTGTGTGTTTGGGTGCGTGCCATCGCTGGGCCCGGGATGTGTGTGTGCGTGTGCGCGCGCGCGTGTGTGTGTATGGGTGCGTGTGTGTGTGTGTGTGTGTGCGTGTGTGTGTGTGTGTGTGTGTGTGTGTGTGTGTATGGGTGCGTGTGTGTGTGTGTGCGTGTGTGTGTGTGTGTGTGCGTGTGCGTGTGCGTGTGTGTGTGTGTTTGTGTATGGGTTTGTGCGTGTGTATGTGTGTGTCTGTGTGTGTGTGTATGGGTGTGTGTGTGTGTGTACGTGTGTGTATGGGTGCGTGTGCGTGTGCGTGTGTGTGTGTGTGTGTGTATGTGTGCGTGTGTGTGTGTGTATGTGTATGTGTGCGTGTATGTGTGCGTGTATGTGTGCGTGTGTGTGTGTATGTGTGCGTGTATGTGTGCGTGTGTATGTGTGTGTGTATGGGTGCGTGTGTGTATGTATGTGTGCATGTGTGTGTGTGTGTGTATGGGTGCGTGTGTGTGTGTGTGTGTGTGTGTGTGTGTGTGGGTGCGTGCCATATCTGGGCCAGTGATGTGTTGACTACCCTGCCACATGTGTGGCCTGGCAGCCATGGAGACTCTGTTTGGGAAAATGCCTGCTGGACTCAGAATCTGCTGTCTCTGGGTGTGCTGTTGTTGTTGTTGATGGTGTTGTGTGGAAAGAGAGGGCAGAGAAGTATATTTTTAGAGGGCATTTTGAGCCACAAAATTGTCAGGTTGTCTGACTGATAGGGCTGCACGAAAATGGAAAAAATCATAATCACGATTATTTTGGTCAAAATCATAATCATGATTATGAATCACGATTATGGATTTTTTGCAGATTTTTTTGAAAATTATAACAACATGAAACATAACCAAGAATGAACTATATACAGGGTGAGCAAAATAAAATGAATTGTAATAATTATGTAAAGGCAATAGCATGAAACTTAGGTGGACAGATTTCTGGCCAGAAACACCAGCCTGTCAGTATGTTCTGGCTTCAAGGGCGCTCTCAAAAGTTGGTCACTATTGCCACAATTAAAATTTCGACTTCGATTTCACTAATTTATCACGACTTTCGATTATTTTCGATTAATTGTGCAGCCCTACTGACTGATGTCAGTAATGGTGATCTAACACTTGCTGCTTAACCCCTTTGCGCAGAGCCTATGTTATAACCTTACTGTCACCTAAATTGTAATGGCTATGTCGGAATCTGTTACTTAAGGCTCTCTGTACTGTCATAACAATGTTGTATTATGATATAGTTGGGTATTTTCAGCAAAGAGGTGAATAGGCCCGCCAGTGACCCATCTGCACTAAGAGGCTATGGCAGATGAGATACAAGGTTGGAACGTTTGTTTGGGATGTCATCGGACAATCTGTTTCTCTGTCTCTATGACTCTCTTTCTCTAACCTCTCTATTTCTCTGTCTCTCTCTTTCTCTGCCTCTCTTGTTCTCTCTCTCTCTCTCTCTGTCTCATTCTCTCTCTCTCTCTTTTATCCCCATTCCTCTGTGTCTCTCTTGTTCCCTTTGTGCTCGCCGCTCTTTGACTTCAGTGGTTTCACAAACACTTGAGCTGTTCTTGACTCACAGGCTAGAAAGGACATCATGAATGGCCTTGGGCAGCATCTACGGCTCCTCCGCTGCATTTAAAAGAGAGAGACGGTGCTTGTGTTCGTGTGTGCGTGTGTGTGCGTGTTTGTGTGTGTGTGTGTGTGTGTGTGTGTGTGTGTGTGTGTGGGTGTGTGTGTGCACAAGACCATCAGTGGAAGCATTAGCTGAACAGGTGTATTAATGTGCACATACTGTATGTTTATGCATATAAATGTGATGATATTTTATATATAAATGGGATATATTTTATATATAATTGGGGATATATTTTTCTATGATTTATGTGATATTTTGTTTCCCTGTCTGTCTGGCGGTGAGCAGGAGGCTCTGCCTGATTCTGTGCCCCGCGGTCTCATATAGGTGGTGGACCCTGTCTCATATCTTGTCAGTTCGTTGGTGTTAACGAGTGGCAACTTTATTTTTGCTTATATAACCCCCTGACAACCCTTAATTTTCAATGCCAGCTTTTCACCGTCAAGGCACAAAGCAGTGAGCTTCAGTGGCAGAGTTTACCAAATTCATACGACTGCAAACCAATTACGAATCAAAAGACCCGTTCTGTCCCGTGCTCTCTCTGAGCGCAAGGGAAAGCACCTGGGTGGGTCCACGCGCCCGCCAGCAGAAAACGAATCTCCCTTGCAATTTGTCCGAGAACATCAGTAACACAGCATATGTGAAATGCAAATGGCCCATCTGTCTACTTGTAGTTCGAGAACACTGACTACTCACTGAAACGTAGTGGCAGAATGTTTGCAAACTCACGTTTAGAGGAAGAGCTGTAGCGCTGCTGGTCGCCTGTCAATTTATTACGGTTCCATGTCGTGGAGCGTTATGCAATGCAAACGCCCCTCTATCCGAGCACAAACATCTGTGTGAAATACTGCCTGCCGACTTCTAAATCGTTAATTTCCATTCTGATGAACCCAAATAGCTGAGCACAACGCAACACTATCAGCCGAAGTGTAGGCCTATCACAAGACCGTGAACATTAAGTGACACTCACAGTGGTGTTGGTGTGCTGTGGAGAAGGAACAAAGTTGCCTACCACTGTCCAAACGCAAAACAATGCCGAAAATGTAATGCCCCCCTCAGTTCTCTCACAATGCAATCAGATTTGCCCTGCCGGTTTGGTAACATACCGTATACGTTTTGACACGCATTCGCTCCAGGCCAAAATGCCTCACTGCCTCCGCCTTGTGGACACAGGAAGGAACAATTGAAGGAATGCGTTTCAGACAAGGAATGCGTTTCAGACGGACGGACAGACCCTCTTATAGAGATGCTGGGACGCATCTAAAAACGGCCAATATGCGGATAAATATTCCCTTTTCAACTTTGAGGGGCGGAGACTTCCCATTGACTGTGCATTATGTGACGTACTTTTCAGCGTGGCAACAGCCAGAATATTGCTTTACATATTGTCAGGAGGTCATATTAGAAAAATCAAGTTGCCACTCGAGAGTGAGAACGAAACTCGTTTTCTAAAGGAGCTACGAAATCTAGCCCACCGTCTAATAGTGTGTTAGTGTGTGTGTGTGCCCCCCGGTTCCCTTCTGTTTAGTGTGTGCATGTGTGTGTGTGTGTGTGTGTGTGTGTGTGTGTGCGTGTATGTGTGTGTGTGTGTGTGTGTGTGCGCCCCCTGGTCCCAAAGGCGTATAATTAGGATCTTCTTCACTCTACTCTGCTGAGTAGCTGAGGGAGAGAAGAAATCCATTACACCGCTGATGGGATTGCATACAATACTTACATGACATTTTTAATGAAGCTTTTTTATTCTTGCTTCTTTGCACTTCTTTTTCTTCTCTTCTCTGTCTCAGCCTCTTCTCATTTGCTTTGTCTGTCTGTCTTTCTCTCTCCCCCTCCCTCTCTCTCTATCTCTCTCCATGTCTATCTTTCTCTCTCTCCCTCCCTCTCTCTTTCTCTCACTCTCATTCTCCCTCATTCTCCCTCTCTCGCTCTCTCTCTCTCCCACTGCCTTTCCCACTGCCTTCCCTTTCTGTCTCTCCCTCTCTCTATTTTTCTACTCCCTTGCTTTCTTCATAGCCTGATGTGATGGTATGGTCCCTGGTTTCTGACAGCAGTAGATATATCAGGTGGGGCGAGAGAGGGGTGCTGGCTGGCAGCCGAGGGTCATATTTATTTGAGGAACAGCCCTTCCTTCCCCACGCCATGTTAGCTAGTCGGTCGAGACGGTTCTTTATTATTTTTAATGAAATCTTTCTCTTTCAGAGCACCCCCCCCCCTCTCTCTCTCTCCATTCATTGCATTACCAGCCCACCCCCTCCCCCATCCTTTATGCCCTGTCGGCTGGCTGAGTTGGCATTTTCCAACATTTTTAATATCCACAATTATTTCAGCATTAGTGGGGTTGGTACCACCTGGTACCACCTTGTGCCACCTGTAAGAACCCAAAATGTAATAACTGCCCATAACGTAATAACTGCCCATAACATAATAATTTGGGCCCATTTGAAATGTAATAAAGCCCATAACGTAATAACACTAACCTAACCTAAATAACCATAACGTAATAACATTCTGCCCATAACGTAATAAGTTATTGTGTTATGAGCAGGTTATTACATTATTGGCCTTTATAATAAACTTTAATAATGTAATAACAATGCTAATAACGTAACAACTACAAATACCGTAATAATTTAGGCCCATTTGAAACGTAATAAAGCTAATAATGCAATAAGTTGCCAATAACTTAATAATATTTCCCTACCAATAATGTAATCACATTCTGCTAATAACCTAATGAGGTATTTGGCAGGTCATTACGTTATTTGCCTTACAATAACTTCAAAAAGCTTTGATACCTTTGATACTTTTTTATTTTTACATTCATCTTAAAAAAATGACTAAATATTTCCTCTTTAGGAGAGGGTTGACCAAATCTGCTATCTGCATTATTAGTCTACATTATTGGCAGGTTATTCAGAGGTATGTAGCACAGATGGCTTCGTTATTTGCAATGCACTTTACTATTTTACTGTTCATGTTTCGTCTCACCTCTATCCTGTATTGTCGCATATAAGATTTACACATAACACATAACAGTGACTGGATTTTAATCTGTTATCCTCTGCATTTCCTACTGTATGTATGAAATCAAATTGTAGTACTACTAAGGTTTTAGTTAAATAATAATGACAAACACATACAGTATTCTCAATTTCATCAGTAGAATAGCTTTTTTAGTGTAAGGTCAATAACGTAATAACCTGCCCATAACATAATAACTTATTACGTTATGGGCAGAATGTTATTACGTTATGGGTAGGGAAGTGTTCTTACGTTATGGGCAAGTTATTACTTTATGGGCTTTATTACGTTTCAAATGGACCCAAATTGTTTCGTTATGGGCAGTTATTCCGTTATGGGCAGTTATCACGTTTTGGGTTCTTACACCGTCTCAACAGACTGCCCATCTGTGCGCCACCACCACCTTCGCTTTTAACATCACCACCACCACCACTTCTTCCACTACCTTTTACTTTCTATTTCCTCTGTTTCTTTATTCTTTAACATGAATCATAATTGAAAAGACATTAATTGGCAGCATGAGGAAAAGGCACATGCGTTATTAAACCAATCAGGGAGGCATGAAATAAAATAAAACTATACGCTCCCTGGATGAAACAAACGTAGATGGAAATTTACTTTCCTCCATTTTACTTTTCATTATTAAAGGAAATTAACTTTTCCGACGTAATAATATACAAGATTGGTCTCCGTGGAGATTACCTTTCTATTGCGGTGAATGAGAGCAACAATTTGATTGGGTCTGTATTGACACTTTTAATCAGTGACCCCTTTATGGTGCTGTATTGACTAGTGCAGCCATCCAAAGGAATCAATTTCATTTCTCATTCTTAACCGGTGTCCCCAGAGGGCCGCTAATCACAGACATTATCGCCAAATTGCAAACCGCCATTGTTCTATTGTTGGCTGTGTTTCTTTCTTCATCACTTTCATTCTCTATTCTGCACAAATGCCCATTAACTTGTCCTCGGGTTAAATAAAAAACACACAGTACTTTCAGATTCATTTGTGGGCATATTTTCAGACAAATAGGTTTTGTATGGTTTCTCTGTTTCAAATGGAGTGTGATTGAATTTGTCACGATTATGTGCACAGCCTTGCAATAGCAATAGCAAATGCAAATTTATTTTCATGGCCTTGTGCAATGGCAGTGGCTACTTGAGTGTGTGTGTGCGTGTGTGTGTGTTAGTCTGCAAGTCTCATTTTGGAAGCTGTGCTTTCCCTGATCCCCACTGTTCACTATTGAAGCTACCGTGGTGAACAATTACATTTACTAATTTTTGCACTAAGTCTGATACAGGGTTCGTACGGGCATGGAAAACCTGGAAAAGTTATGGAATTTAGAAATTCAAATTTCCAGGCCTGGAAAAGTTATGGAAAACGTTTTTTTGGTCAAAAGTTTTGGAAAAGTCATGGAAAATTAATCTAGTGTTTCATCAATTATCTTTATGTACTTGATGCCGCGCCGTAATAAAATGTGAATAGCAATGAGTTGTCATGGAAATGTTGTCTTGCGCAGTTTGCGCATGCATAACCCGTTGTTGCCAAATTGAGTGTTTTTCGAATAAGGCAGGTTGTAGTGGCTCCACGCGGTTTTCATGCATTTTTGGTGCTGGAAATCAGTCACATCTGGCAACCGTACTCACGAGCTACGTACTCATTACGCACAAGCTAGATGTAGTATGCGAGGTGGTGAGAGCTGAGTCCTAAACTTCTAACAACGGTGTTACGGCCTGCCGTGAAATGTAACTTCAACAACGCATGGCTTTCGAAAGATTATCAACAATGGCTAACAAGAATAGGACGAACATTTTGATTTGTCCGATATGTGTGAAGCGCCACTTGTGGGCCACCTGAAGGGCAAGATACAGTGTTGCCTCCAGCTACTAACAGGTTAGCAATTACCGATATAAGCGTTTTAGCTGTATATTTAGCGGTTCCACAAAAACTTAGCTAATGCCAAAAGGAATAGGCCTACAACTCGACATGTTTGGTGCACTAATTTGACAGAGTGTCCAAGTGAACCTTTTATGTTTTCGGTAAGCCCCTATATTGATATTGAGAAGCAAAGGTGCACCTGCGACTGAATTACTGCACTGAAAGGTTAATGAAATCTGTACAGTATGTGTGGATGACCGCGAGCCAAACAATTGCCAATGTCGGCATGACGCGAGAGTTTTGAAATATAAGCGGCAGCGCCACAAGAGTTTGAAAAGTAATGTGGCTTTGTTTCAAATCAGTCAGATCGCAAAATGAGGCTCACTGTCGCGCATCTCGTTGAGAGGGCGTCACACACACTATGCCACGAGCAGTGCACTCTCTCCACCTTTTTTTGGCTCCATCAACGACCACAACAAATGACAACAAACATTCTTACAGGCGCTTTGGACTGTTGTGCTTAGGCTGGTGTAGAGGTACTCAATGTATTTAGGCAGGATGAGCGTCTACCTCCATGGGCATGACATGTTGATATAAATACAAATTTGTCTTCATGATGATTTCACGACCTAATTTCCTATTGGCCTATTCATTTTCATTTCCTACTCAAGGCCTACACCAGAAGTGAATAGGCCTAATATAAAATACAATATTAGTGAATAATATAATTAATAAATAATCATACTTTATTTTTATATAGCGCTTTTCAAAATACCCAAAGACGCTTTACAAACCATTTAACACAAAATAAAGACATACAAAGACTCAACAACAAAAGTAAACTGCAGTGGAAGAGAAATGTCCATGTTGATATGGAGCTGTAGGTGTGAAAGTTATGAAAACCCACGTCGGGGGCAGCAATGGAAATGGGGATAGGAAAATCCCGAGCCTCCTAACGTGGCAGCAAGTTCGGTTTGGGGAAAGAAGCCGAACGAGCAGGTGAAGTTCTTTGAGTGGTGGACGGAGTCGCGTAAAACGCCATAGCCGAGAGACGCCGGGGCTGAAGGGAAGAGACGGCAAATGTTGTGGAGGCCAGTGAAACCAACAGGCATGCAGGCTCAACAGCCCTGCGCTCGTAGACCTCCCGAAGCGTCGATGTAATTGGCGTCGGAGAATATTCCTCGACCGGCAGGTGTTCTGGAAAGCAGCCATGGCAGAATTAATATACAGATAATAGCCTACAACATATAGTGTAATGGCAGCATAGCCTGTAGTGAAACATAGCCTATAGTATGAATATATTTACATATTTATAATATAGGCTATGAAATATAATATGCCCGCGCCGGCGATTGGACATTGTTTTTTTTGGTCCTGGAAAAATTAGTAAAAGGTTTTGGAAAAGTCATGGAAAAGTCATGGAAAAAAATTGGTGAAAAAGTGTATGAACCCTGCTGATATCACAACCAAATGTTCACTTTCCTGGCAGTCTCGGTAGGTATTAGAGTGGCTTTCTAGGCAGTTGGAGGTTTTCTACATGTGGAGTGAACTAATGCTTTGGTGTACTTAGAGCTCTTGCTATTGTGGACATGGGGAGAGAGGACCAATGCTTTGGTTTAACTGATGCCCTTGCTTCACTCTCAAAGAAAAAAAGGAGGCATTCTAATTAGAACACACAATTAGAACACACAATTAGAACACACAGTGTGCAGTCCGGAGTGAAGTAGTAATGTTTTCTAGTCGCCAACCCTATCCACTCTCTTTCTCTTCTTTTCTTTTCTTTTCTCTTCTCTTCTCTTCTCTTCTCTTCTCTTCTCTTCTCTTCTCTTCTCTTCTCTTCTCTTCTCTTCTCTTCTCTTCTTTTTCTTTCTCTCGTTCTTTTGTTCTTTCGTTCTTTCTTTCTTCACCTTTTCACCAATTGTATCTCAGTCTCTCCGTCTCTCTCTCTCTCTCTCTCTCTCTCTCTCTCTCTCTCTCTCTCTCTCTCTCTCTCTCTCTCTCTCTCTCTCTCTTCGATCTTCCCATCTCTCCCCTCTTGGACCCCATGTTGTTCTTGGCGTGTGGCTGCCTCTTCTAGGGGGCGTGAGATCATGTGTTTTCCTCTCATATCAGTGTGGGGCCTTTTGAGGAGAGTGGAGTCCCCACAGATGGCTGTGACACATGGAGAACGAGGCAACTGAGACTCGGCTTTAGCACAAACCCAATATTAATGAGGGCTGCCGACACACTCTCTTCTCTCTTCTCTCTTCCCTCTTTTCTTCCCTCTTCCCCTATCTCCTCTCCTCTCCTCTCCTCTCCTCTCCTCTCCTCTCCTCTCTTATCTCCCTCACTCCTATTCTCTCCTGCCCCATTTCATCCATCCATCCCTTGCTTTTCCTCTATCTCTCTCTCTCCCCACTCTATGTTCTCTCTCTTTTTTCTACCCAATCCTTTCATTCTTCCCTCTCTGTGCCACCGTTACTCCCCCCCCCCCACCTCATTTGCCTTCATACCCCCCCCCCCCGCCTTTCTTTCTCTGTTGAGGGAGGGTAACATGCAGGTTGAGGGAAGGTAACATAATAGAGGTACGTGCGTGTGTCCATGCGTGCGAGAGTTTGTCTGTGTGTGTGTGTGTTGAGGGAAGGTAAAGTGTGTGTGTGTGTGTGTGTGTGTGTGTGTGTGTGTGTGTGTGTGTGTGGGGTGGGGGGGGGTGCGGTGTCGCTGGGAAATTGTGCCATCTCCAAGCGGCTGTGCCAAGAGTTTAATAAATGGCCATCATAAAGAAGAGAAGTGTGTGTGCGTGTGTGTGTGTGTCTCTCTCTCTCTCTCTCTCTCTCTCTCTCTCTCTCTCTCTCTCTCTCTCTCGCACACACTCTCTCTCTCTCTCTCTCTCGCTCTCTCTCTCTCTCTCTCTCACACACACACACACACACACACACACACACACACACACACACACACACACACACACACACACACACACACACACACACACACACACACACACAGTATGAAACAGACAGACTCTCAAGCCTGTATCTAAATGTAAAAATGGAAAAGATAAGATCAGAGGAATTTGGAAAAGAGACAGCAAAGGAGAGAGGAGAGGGAGTGGTAGAGGGAGCGCAGGGAAGGCGGACATCATCTCAGGGTGGAGATAAGAACCGGAGCCTGTCATGGGAGAGAGAGAGAGAGAGAGAGAGAGAGAGAGAGAGAGAGAGAGAGAGAGAGAGAGAGAGAGAGAGAGATTGGGTGATGGGTCCAAGCACCTGTCATGGGGATGGATGCTTGAGGGAGACAGAGAGACAGCAGGCTTATGAAGTGGCAATTGTTGGAATTTGAGTCAAGCGAGAGAAGGAGGGAGAGAGAGAGAGCTAGATAGAGAGAGAGAGTGAGAGGGAGAGAGTAGACAGAAGAGGATAAGAAGACACACTAATCCAGGAATAGGCAACTAGCACAGACAGGAGAGGAGGAAGTGGAGAGGAGAGAAGTGGGAGTGGAAAAGAGAAGGGGAGAGGAGAGAAGTGGGGATGGAAAAGAGAAGAGAAGGGGAGAGGAGAGAAGTGGGAGTGGAAAAGAGAAGGGGAGGTGGAGAGGAGAGAAGTGGGGATGGAAAAGAGAAGGAGAGGTGGAGAGGAGAGAAGTGGGAGTGGAAAAGAGAAGGAGAGGTGGAGAGGAGAGAAGTGGGGATGGAAAAGAGAAGAGAAGGGGAGAGGAGAGAAGTGGGGATGGAAAAGAGAAGGGGAGGTGGAGAGGAGATAAGTGGGGATGGAAAAGAGAAGGAGAGGTGGAGAGGAGATAAGTGGGGATGGAAAAGAGAAGGAGAGGTGGAGAGGAGATAAGTGGGGATGGAAAAGAGAAGGAGAGGTGGAGGTAGAAAAGAAGAGTGTAGGTAACCAATAGATACGTTTGAGAGATGGAGGAGGGGGGGAAAGACGAGGAGGAGGAGAGGAGAGATGGAGGGAAAGAACACTGAGACTAAGGCACATTGGAGAGAGAGAGAGAAAGAGAGAGAGAGAGGTAAAAATCATCACATGATAGGTAAAAAGAGAGAAGGGGGTAGAGTGATGAATAGAGAGAGAGGGGGGCTTGATTGGTCCACTACCAAGTCATATTCTGACCACTTCAATGGAGCATAATTCAATTGCAAAGCTTGAATAAAGATAAAGGGAGACAGCAAATAGGAGAAAGGTTGACCATCCAAACACACACACACACACACACACATAGGGCTGGGCGATATGACGAGACATATCGTGAGGACGAGAGAAACGTGTCTATCGTGACCTTTCTCCTCTATCGTTTATATCGTGATAAAAAAATATTTTCATTATTACAGCTAATACACATTTTAATATAATTTCACCTCATAATATAGCCCTTTTATGATTGTAAACATGTGCAAAAAATAATTTTAAAACTACTTGTGGGCCAAACTAGGCTATTTTATTGTTTTACTCCCATTATTTATTTCTGGTCGTATGCTGTCGAGAGAGCGCACGCAGCCAATTCAGTCTGTTTGACTCAAACTTTGAGTCTGCAGTCACTCCTCGGTTGGCGCCCCCTAGAGTGCAGTACCCGGAAAAGTGTCTTTGCCACTGCCATGCCAGCTAACGTAACGAGCACCGGGCAGCAAGCGTGTAAATCATGGCTGGAAAAAGGCGTTGGACAACATACCAAAAATGAGCCAACTAGATGCTGCGGTGAAGTTTGGCATTCCTACCTGCGCTGTTTTGTAGATTCTGAGCACGAGACTTCCCCCCCGAGCCCCCCTCCCCCTTGCGCTTCTGTGAAGCGCATCTCTCCTACATAACCGCTGCTCAATGGTTCTCGAAAGTAATGGAATTGACACGTTCCGTACGACGCACTATGGGCTACACATTTTGGCCGGTGATGAAAACAGTTATAAAGCCCTTCGTGCACTTTCACTGGGACTTCTCGTGAGCACATCATTCTCTGAAATGTTTAACTTGACCCTCTGTAGCCTACTTGGAAATCCACCACCATTTTTCAGCAGAGGTAGGCTAAAAGTTAAAGTGACTTGCTGCTATGATGCTGCGCATGCCATTGAGTCCCAAACAGTTAGGTTTGACTCCTGGGCATGAAACGGTTTTGCAAATGCAATGCCCTTTGTTGTGTTCACTGATATATTGGTAAAAATACAACAAACAGAATTGTTCCTCGACAGCAACCAGCGTGAGTCAAGTGATTATTGGGAAGCATAACGTGGTTGGGGACAACGCTGGTGGGGACGAGAGCAAGCAATAGGCTAGGCCCATTGCGTGCTGTTTATAACAAGTTCTTACATAGGCTATTTACAAATGCTTTCAGCTTTGTTCAGTTTCATATTAGGCCTACTGGTATTCTGTAACATTAAGTAGGCCTATTTAAAATGCGCTAATATAATTTACTGACTAATTACAGTCATTTTTTGTCAGACATTTTGTCCAGTCACATTTTATTTTGCCGGTCATTCATGCCAATGTCCGGCCACAGTTGGCTAACGTGAACCTTGCTGTTTATGGCCGCAATTTGCGCATCTGTGGTGTTCTTGGTTCGTGGGACTCTCACATTGGGAAACGAGATGACTGGTGAAAACAGGCAATGAAAGATTTTTTTCGACCCTGTTCGCCAAACTGGTTGATTATGTTTTTTTTTAAAAAAAATTTTTAAGGCTATATCGATACATATCGCTATCGTGATATAAAATAATCCATATCGTGATATACATTTTTGTCCATATTGCCCAGGCCTACACACACACACACACACACACACACACACACACACACACACACACACACACACACACACACACACACACACACACACACACACACACACACACCATATTATTATTAGATAGAGAGATACAATGTCAAGAGTGTGTGAATGGAAAATGACTGTGGAGGGAAAGAGATTTGGCTGAAAATAGAGGGAGCGATGTGGAGAGAGAGAGAGAGAAGATGGAGAGATGGAGGAAGAAATATTGAGAGAGATGGAGAGCTAGAGGGAGAAAGATAGAGAGATAGAGAGAAAAAAAGACAGGAACAGGAAGATGTGAGAGAGATGGAGAGATGAGGGGACCAAAAGAATAGCCGTGTTGTTGTTGTAGAGATGAAGAGATGAGGGGACCAAAAGAATAGCTGTGTTGTTGTTGTGTGGTGCTGGTGACTAGGGATGCACCAATACCGATACTGGTATCGGGTATCGCCACAGATACTGCTCATTACTATACTCGTGCAGGGCTTTTTCTAGGATTTTTTGGCATGAAGGAGCATCATGGCAGGTTACGGGGGGGGTGGTGAAGGAGGGTGGGTGGTGAAGGGGGGTGTTCCCCCCATGAATGAGAAATTTACAAGGGGCGCTCAAATATATATATATATATATATATATATATATATATATATATATATATATACAGTGCCCTCCATAATTATTGGCACCCCTGGTTGAGATGTGTTAAAAGCCTTAAAATAAATTCAGTGTTTATTGCAGAAGAATACTGTCACACTGAAAATTTTAGGAAAATGTAGCCTTCAACTCAAATGAATTGTAGGAAAATAAAAAAAATCCCTGACTAAAAAATAATTATTTTTCATTAAATCACCTGTTCCACAATTATTGGCACCCTTAACAATTCCCAGGAAATAAATATAATTGAAGCATTTCTGTCATTTCCACAGTAGTTTACAAAGTTTACCAGAGTATGTAGGAACATTTAATTAGTAATTCATCACTTCCTGTTTCCGTGGGGTATAAATATGACGTGACACCGAGGCCATTTCTCTTATCCACTCTTAAACATGGGAAAGACAAAGGAACACAGCATACAAGTGAGGCAGATGTGCGTCGACCTTCACAGGTCAGGCAGAGGCTACAAGAAGATTGCCACTCAACTGCAGCTGCCCATATCTACTGTGAGAGGAATAATTAAGAAGTTCAAAACAACTGGAACAGTGGTAAACAAGCCTGGACGAGGACCCAAGTTTATTTTGCCACCACGCACAGTGAGGAGGATGGTAAGAGAAATCAAAATATCTCCAAAGCTCACTGTTACAGAATTACAACAAATGGTAGCATCCTGGGGTCACAAAGTCTCCAAATCAACCATCAGGCGCTGTCTACACGCCAACAAGCTGTTTGGGAGGCATGCACGGAGAAAACCTTTCCTCACCCACAATCATAAACGCAAACGTCTGGAGTTCGCCCAGCGGTATTGGGGCTTCAACTGGGACCGTGTGCTTTGGTCAGATGAGACCAAGATTGAGCTTTTTGGCAACAAACACTCTAAGTGGGTCTGGCGTGCCACGAAAGATGCGCATGCTGAAAAGCACCTCATACCCACTGTGAAGTATGGGGGTGGGTCAGTGATGCTGTGGGGCTGTTTCGCTTCCAAAGGCCCTGGGAAGCTTGTTAGGGTGCATGGCATCATGAATGCTTTGAAATACCAGGACATTTTAAATCAAAATCTGTTGCCCTCTGCCAAAAAGCTGAAGATGGGTCGTCACTGGGTCTTTCAGCAAGACAATGACCCTAAACATATAGCCAAATCTACACAGAAATGGTTAACCAGACACAAAATCAAGCTCCTCCCATGGCCATCTCAGTGCCCAGACCTCAACCCCATTGAGAACATGTGGGGTGAGCTGAAGAGGAGAGTACAGAGGAGAGGACCCAGGTCTCTGGATGATTTAGAGAGATTCTGCAAAGAGGAATGGCTGAAGATCCCTCTTTCTGTCTTTTCCCATCTTGTGAAACATAATAGGAGAAGATTAGGTGCTGTTTTGTTGGCAAAAGGGGGTTGTACAAAATATTAACAACAGGGGTGCTAATAATTGTGACACACATTATTTGATGTCAAATAATTATTTCTTTATGTGGGATTTTTTCCCCACTGAATAAATGCACTTGTATTGAAGGTTGGATTTTTCTCTTTTTTTCCATTAAGGTCCCATATTATTTAGAGAAAAATAATAATAATTGGAAGCTAAAAAACACATCTCAACCAGGGGTGCCAATAATAATGGAGGGCACTGTATATATAAAAGTATGAGGGTGCACCCGCGGAGGTATGAGGGTGGAGCGCCCCTATTTCCCCATTCAGAAAAAGCCCTGTCGTACTTGTACTTGTCACACACTTACCGATACCATACACAATACGGCTATAACACGAAACAATGCAAAATCTCGTCACATTCTGTAGACTTGAAAGCAGCATGGAAAGAAGTGCCACGTCATACATTTACTAGCATTTAAATCTACATGAAAATGAACAATAAAAATGATCACAGGTGGAAAAAAAACAAGGCCATGCATTTATTTTCATTGTATGTTGGTGGTGGTAAAAGGTATCGGTACTCAGTATCAGCAAGTACACACATAAATGTACTTGTACTTTATCGGTTTTCAAAAAAGTAGTATGGGTGCATCCCTACTGGTGACGAGTGGTGCTGGTGTGGTGGTGATGTGGTGATGTGGTGATGTGCCATACAGCTGTGCCACTTTGTGGTGTGTGGTGGTGTGTTGTGGTGTGTTGTGGTGACGAGTGGATTTCATTGGACTGAGCTTGCCCCCCTCCTCATGGTTAGGCTGTTCATTAGACCGACACCCCACCCCCCCCTCTTGCACACTCCTTGCATGGTCCTCATGGTTAGGCTGTTCATTAGACTGATCTCCACCCCCTCCTCTTTAGGCTGTTCAATATACTGATCTCTCCCCCCTCCTCTTTAGGCTGTCCATTACTCTCCCCCCTCCTCTTTAGGCTGTTCATTAGACTGAGCTCTCCCCCCTCCTCTTTAGGCTGTTCATTAGACTGAGCTCTCCCCCCTCCTCTTTAGGCTGTTCATTAGACTGAGCTCTCCCCCCTCCTCTTTAGGCTGTTCAATAGACTGAGCTCTCCCCCCTCCTCTTTAGGCTGTTCATTAGACTGAGCTCTCCCCCCCTCCTCTTTAGGCTGTTCATTAGACTGAGCTCTCCCCCCTCCTCTTTAGGCTGTTCATTAGACTGAGCTCTCCCCCCTCCTCTTTAGGCTGTTCATTAGACTGAGCTCTCCCCCCTCCTCTTTAGGCTGTTCAATAGACTGAGCTCTCCCCCCGGGCCGCAGGATGTTCTCACGCTGGCGTTTCCGATAACTCTAAAGTTCCTTAATTAACCAGGCAATTAATGCAGAGCAAGCCAAGGCCTTTACAGGGAGCAGAGGGGTGTGTGTGTGTGTGTGTGTGTGTGTGTGTGTGTGTGTGTGTGTGTGTGTGTGTGTGTGTGTGTGTGTGTGTCTGTGTGTCTGTGTGTTTGGGAGAGGGTTAGTGAAACACCCCAAGGCTCTGGATAAGAGTGAAGGGAGACACACACTCTCTCCCAGCCCTAAATCCTCTACCCAGCAATATTCCTTTCTTTTTCTCTCTTTTTTCACTTTCATTTTTCTTCTTCTTTTTCTTTTTCTTCTTCTTCTTCTTCTTTTCTTTCTTTCTTTTCTCTATCTGCCTTTTCATTTCCAATGACATTCTGATTGTACGTCCCTGTCAGCTGCACGGCAAGCTTGCATAATCTCTCCTGAAAGGCTTTCTATGCTTTTCATTTTGATTGTTGGAATGTAAGCCTTGTTTTTATTTATGTATGTATGTATGTATGTATGTATGTATGTATGTATGTATGTATGTATGTATGTATGTATGTATGTATGTATGTATGTAGTATGTATGTATGTATGTATGTATGTATGTATGTATGTATGTATGTATGTATGTATGTATGTATGTATTTATTTATCTATTTCCATGTGCGCTTAAAAGCATTTACCCATTTCGACCTTGTTTTGTGCAAATAAGGGTAGAAGGCATTATGGATTTCCATAATTGTGAAACACAATGCAATTTTCTATTATGTATTTATATGCATTGTTTAATGCATTTCTTTGCTGCATGATGCTCCTGTCCTATGTGGATGGGGTGGGTGTGGAATAGTGGGGTCTCCTCTCCTCTCCTCTCCTCTCCTCTCCTCTCCTCTCCTCTCCTCTCCTCTCCTCTGGTCTCCTCTCCTCTGGTCTCCTCTCCTCTCCTCTCCTCTCCTCTCCTCTCCTCTCCTCTCCTCTCCTCTCCTCTCCTCTCCTCTCCTCTCCTCTCTTCTCCTCTCCTCTGTAGGTCAGTGTATTTTCTCTGCTCGTGTTTGAGTCCCCTGTCCCCCTGCTGGAGACTGGAGATGGATATCTTGCCGTGACCTTGGGTATCTCACCATGACCTTGTCGCCATTAATGCACCGCCTGGCTGCTGTTTTTAGCAGTTCTTTTCCCGGTTATTTTTTTCCAACCTTCCTTTACCATCTCAATGAAGGGTAAAGTTATAAAAAAGAGGAGGGAGGGGTATAAAAAAACAAAAAAACAACAAGAATCACCAATGGTTGTAATTTCCCAGCCCTGTAATTACAGGATGAGTAGAGAGATAACCCTGATGAATTAGTAGAGGAGGAGAGGAGAGGAGAGGAGAGAAGAGAAGAGAAGAGAGGATAGCAGATAAGACTGATGAATTAGTAGAGGAGAGAAGAGAGGACAAGAGAGGAGGAGAGAGGAGATAACCCTGGTGAATTAGAATGTAATGTAATGTAATGAATTAGAAGAAGGCTTAAAGGAACAGAAAGGATGGGAGGGGGTGTAGAGAGACAGAGATGTGCAGAGACTGGGAAACGGAGGAAGGAAGAGTGCTAAGAGAAAAGAGGAGTGGAGATGGGAGAAAAGAGAGAGAGGATTGGGAGCAGGGGATGGGAAAGACAGCCAATGAGAAAAAAAATGGAGTAGTCGAGGTGAAAAGAAAAGCAGAGAGAAAAGCAGACATAGAGAATGGAAGATAAAATTGAGTGACAGAGAGAGTGTGTGTGTGTGTGTGTGTGTGTGTGTGTGTGTGTGTGTGTGTGTGTGTGTGTGTGTGTGTGTGAGAGAGAGAGACAGAGAGAGAGAGAGAGAGAGAGAGAGAGAGAGAGAGAGAGGGAGAGACAGAGAAAGAGAGCAAGAGGAAGAGTGTAGAGAGCAAGTATAAAAGAGGCATGAAGAGAAAGAAGAATAGTGAAATGACTAGAAAGTGAAAGGAGGGGAGTGAAAGCATCATATTGATCATTAGGTGGAGTGAGCAAACATGCACATGTTGTTTCCTCTGCTGTGCTGCCCTCTGCTCTCTCCTCTAATGACCTGCCTTCTGTCCAAGGTCGCAGCAGAGCAAAGGCAGATGCTTTGTTCCAATACTCGTACTGTCCGCCCTTTCCGCACTGT
>NC_085872.1:50642213-50644713 GCF_034702125.1 Engraulis encrasicolus
ATTGATATTACACATGGACCGCAGCTCATTTGAATTTCAAGTGAGCACCTACATTTTTAAAAGACATCATAGCCTGTGCAGGGTTCTAGCTAGCGCAAAAGTGCGTGACGGCCCGTTACGCTATAATTTTGGACCGTGACGCTTATTTTGGACCGTTACGCTTATTTTCAATACAGCGTAACGGCATTTTGTCTGTATTATGTAGGCTACAGCCAGATCAATGCCACATCGCCCTTCTGCCAAACCTGACACATGTCATACTCACTGTATTTAAATGACAATATAGCACTCTACTACTACTACCAGCCTACTATTTTTATTTGTCGCGGGGTTTTGACGGCTTTTATTAATCTCTGTGACAAGCGTATGAAACAACAACAAATGCACGTGTAGCATCGCATCCTTGTTTCTCCAAAGCGTAGTTGCCAACCTGTTAGCAGTGTCAGCAGTAGTGCTGGGTTCGTTACTTGTTACCATACAAACAAATCAGGAGACATTGGGCGCTAAGCGCTGACATTGGGAGTTGACACTATTCGAAAGAGGACAAAGTAGGTGGGAGAAGACGTGACATCTCCGTAACGGTGAGAGGCTCCTGTGGTTTTAGGACGCGCAAGCTGTACAATAGCGCGAGCTCGGAAAATGTGTCAAACTGCACTTGTCTCGGAATCGGATCACTCGGACATTGATATGCCCTATTATTAAATGCACACACGGTTCACAGTGCTCCTCAACGTTTTCAAAACTAGTGCAACTGTGAGGAGGGGACACTGCGACACACCTCTCTCTTCCTCTTAATAGATATATTTGCGCTTATGCGCACGAGAGAGGGGGGTCATACCTCTCCAATCGCAAAAGTTCACAGACAACGGTGTTTCGTTACCAACTTTTTAGTAGTAACTCGTTAGGTACACTACTTTTATCAGAAAAAAAGTAGTTATATTACTGCAACCCAACACTGATAATAGACCTTTTAGGTACCCCTAGAATGGCCTATTTTTACCTTAAAATGTCAAAAACTCCGCACCGCGGATGGGGGGAAACCCCCCTTCCGCACCAACCCCCCATTTCGGTCGCTTCGCTCCCTCGACCGATGCGCTATAATTTCATCCTAGCTAGAACCCTGGTGTGTAGTGTGTGTTTTTGTGTGTGTGTGTGTGTGTGTGTGTGTGTGTGTGTGTGTGTGTGTGTGTGTGTGAGTGAGTGTGTGTGCGTGTGTGTTCATGTGTGTGCGTGTGCGTGCGTGCGCACGCGTCACTGCCCAAAACTAGCTGCTTGTTCCGAAATGTGATAACTCTGCTATATGAATGTAAATTGAGACAAAAAAACGTAGGCAGTGCAGAGTTTGTTACCAAGGTGAACGGTGTGTTGCTTGTTACCAGAACTTACTAAGATGCAGATGGGATGGTCCCTAGATAATGTTGTGTTGTCCTTGCCAAACGCTGGGCTTTGCTGCTCCATGTGATGGTTGCTTTGCATCTTGTCTGCATCCTCTTGGGCCATAGGTAGGGAATTGCTCTGGCTACTTACCTACTGGACTGTTGTGGCTTAAAGTACTTTGTTACATCACATTACACTTAGCTGACGCTTTATTATCCTGTATTTATTTACAGGGTGTTGATTACAGTCCTGCAGTAGTGTGGGTAGGTGCCTTGCTCAAGGGCACCTCAGCCATGAAGGGAGGAAGGGATGGGTAAGGGTGGGGATTGAACCTGCAACCTTGTGATCTACAGTCCAACTCCCTAACCATTACACCACAGAGGCCCCAGCACCATTGCAGACTTCAGTAGAAGTGGTGACATTTGCACTGGCTGCGGATGCCTCCAGAACTGCCTAGCACCACTTTAAGTGCTGTGCCAGCCTGAGTAATCTGATAAAAAATAGCCCTAATTAATTCTAGGGTGAAATATGTCCATTCACTATTGTGCACTACAGACCAGTGGCATGTTTACTGGGTTGGTTGTTTATGGTGATGGTGAGGTAGCCAGCCTGCCTACTCTTTTCTTACACTCCAAATGCTTTACAACAGCACAGCACACACCAGGAGGCAGGGAGGGGCGGGTGTAGCATTTTGGGGGGCCCAAGATGAATTTAGCTAAGGGGCCCTTCAAATCCTTACTTTTAGTAACAAGTAATATGGAGAGGGGAGAGCTGACCTGGACCCCCCCCCCCCCTCAATTGTATTAATTTGGAAGGGCCCCAAGGCACTAGCAGGTCTGGAGCCCCCTGCAATTTGGGGAAGTTGGAGGGCCCCAAGCCAGTTACCCACACTGGCCTCTATCGTAAAACCGCCCCTGTCAGCAGGATACCGTGGCAACCACAGCTAGGAATGCCCATCGGGGCCCACTGGTCAAGTTCCACTGATGGCTCACTGTGATTCATTTCAAACATTTAAAACAGTCAGAGAGAGAGAGAGAGTCAGAGATACAGATTCAGAGAGAGGGAATGAAAGAGAGAGACAGAGACAGAGAATAAAGAGGATGGAATGATTTGTTTGTGAAGA
>NC_085872.1:50654713-50662213 GCF_034702125.1 Engraulis encrasicolus
TCAGACCAAAAATGTAAGATTTGCTAAAAAAATAGTGCATAAAACCTAATTAAATATTACGGCATCTTTTACTTCATATACTTCATAAAATTCTTCATCCAAACAGAGAAATGTATTTTTTCTTATTGATTATTGTTAGTTCATTACATTACGCCTTTTGAAGCAACAACTTTGGATTGTACAGCACTTTTTATGTCCCTCAAAGGCATTTTTCATAAGCATGCATGCAAACTTGCATGCATTTCAATGGGGTGTACCATTTAAGCCCACCTTGTACCCATTAAGCCCGCCTATACAAAAAGCTATTTTATGGAAATAATCAACTCCACAAAACATTTCATGATGCATTTCTTTAAAGACCAATGCCAAACAAACTGGAATATGCTTAGAATTCATACCTAACCACCTTAAGTCTTACGGTAGAGTAAGATAAAGATGGTGTGTGGTTGTATCAAGAAAATATCGGCGTGTGCTCGCTCATAAAACACATCTTTCCATTTGAAGGGAAATTCTATAATTTAGTAAAACACTGCATGTATATATATAAATATCATTACATTCACCTCTTAGTTCACTAAATATGAAAGTATTTTCAAAACATTTGACTTAAACTAGCTGATATTCTATGATTTCTGACCCAAAACAGCAAAGTTTTGAGGCAACTTCTTGTCAGTAGTCCTGAGACTGGATTCACTTGGACGGGGATAACTCGACGATAAAAAATGTGATTTGTTTGCAATAAAAAACATTTTGTCAGTTACTAAACCCTTTAATTGGATAGGGTGATGAACAACAAAATTCACCTTTTCCCTTTCTTTAAATTGATCTCAAAGTTGAAAGTGGGCTTAAATGGTACATGGGCTTAATGGGTACGCTTACCTTACCGGTAGACAAGACACAACACGTTTCTTCATTCCCATAACTCGCCATCTCTCACTTTCTACCTGCCTGCAAGTTACTGAATTGAATTTGCATCGCATGACTATCCACATAGGAGCAACATACGCGCGCGCGCCATAAGGGCCGCCGGCTTGATATGAGAAAACCCCAAATGTCACTGCAGAGTTGCGCACCTACTCGGTCACGTTGTAGGCTAATTATTATGCTACAACATGCTAATTGGTAGTCGTTGTAGCTCAAGTTTTAAACAACTTGCCTCATAGCGTTCTTGCAGACTAATAGCCTACGATGTAGGATAGTTTGGGAACATGGCGAAAATGGCTGTCAAATAAGTCAGTAGCCTTACCTCACCCGACACTGACACAGCCTGACCACCCGCCTCGAAATGCAACACACAGACAACATTTGAGTATCAACGATTTTTGAATGTATTGATATTGTCTCGTCGTGTTAGAAAAGGGCTTCCATTCAGTCGCGCTGTATGTTCGACGAGATGCATAACTCGTTATAACAATACTAAAGTAGCACTGTATCAATACCTTGTAAAATAAGTTAACTATATTGATATGAGAGAAGGATGCTTTGCCCAAGTTTTCCTTCATTCTTTCATTTACCACAAGGCTTGGTTAACCAAGAAGTCCGTTGGCCTGCGCCCGTTATTTTCTCGCTCTCTCTCTCTCTGCTTGTCCCTCCACCATTACACAGGAGCAGGACGCCTGTTACTGTCTGACTCTCCGCACCTCCTCCAAATAATGAAATAGAAATGAACGATGATGTCGCCACAAATACGACTGTTCGATGAAGACCTAGGACTACCACAGTTTCCTACAATGATGATTTAATGACAATGACGCCCCTCAATCACCCGTCATCAAAACATTCATATCGCCTCAGGTGTCTACATCCTCGCGTAAAACAAAAAAGTGAGTAAATAGAATGTTTGCAAGCCAGAACCTTCATCCCAATGAAAATATGGTCTACAACGGATGATGGAAAGGAATCAAAAAAGTAAACGGGACATAGGCCTACAGGAGTTAAAATAGCAGTGTCAGGCAACCGACAGCTGGACAAGTTTTGCCAGAAACGGTAGGCTATTACGCATCCTCATTTCGGTGACGGTCAGTATTGGATCATTAATGCTTATTGTAGGCTATTTCATTGTAGCTTTTGCAGGTCTCACTCCACTATCGTCCTTGGCATAGTTCCAACAACGTGTATGACGAAATCTGGCGCATGTGGGGGGGTTGGGGGTGTCGGACATTAAAAAAAAATTGGAAAAAAAAAAAAATGAAAAAAAAAAAAAAATCCGACCAACCCATGACCAAAGCTCACAACCAACCGGAACCAAACTTTTAATTTTCTTAGGCCTAAGTAAGTACCAGTGTGTTTTTCGTAGCGGTGGGGTAGCCAAGCACAAAATGCTGGCCAGGTAAAAAAGAAACCAGTTCTGCTTTTATGGGGCTACTGCTATGCCAGCATCGTTATACACATGAAAGAAAGATCATCACTCCACTCTCTCTCTATCACTCTCTCATTCACTCTAGCACTCCCTCATTCTCTCTCTCTCTCTCTTTCTATATTTATTTTGCCCTCTCTTTCTCTCTCTCTCTCTCTCTCTCTCTCTCTCTCTCTCTCTCTCTCTCTCTCTCTCTCTCTCTCTCTCTCTCTCTCTCTGTCATTTCCTCTTTCATCCTCCCTCCCTCTATCCTCCCTCCTTCAATCTCCCCCTGTTTTTTCGTTTATTGTCAGTCTTTAATCCATCTCTTATTGCTCAGGGTTCTGGGTTCTCTTATCTTTCATAGTGTTTGCCATTTGCTCCATCTTTTTGTCTCTCTCTCTCTCTCTCTCTCTCTCTCTCTCTCTCAAACACACACACACACACACACACACACACCCATGCACGCACAGTTCTCTCTGTCTTTCTCTTTCTCTACTCTTTCCCATTCTCTCTCTCTCTCTCTCTCTCTCTCTCTCTCGCTCTCTCTCCTCTCGTCACCTCTCTCTCGCTCTCTCTCTCTCTCTCTCTCTCTCTCTCTCTCTCTCTCTCTCTCTCTCTCTCTCTCTCTCTCACACACACACACACACGGCCAGTGTTGGTGGTGGTGGATGTGGTGTCTGTGCCAGAAGGCTAAACTGGGCTGTGTCCCTGTGTGCATGTGCCTGTGTGTGTGTGTGTGTGTGAGTGTGTGTGTGTGTGTGTGTGTGTGTGTCCGCTTGTGTCTCTGTGATTAATCTGGGGCCGGCGGCCTGTGATTAGTGACGGTGACAGACCCATGCATTTCACCCAGAGCTGCAGAGGACACACACACACACACACACACACACACACACACACACACACACACACACACACACACACACACACACACACACACACACACACACACACACACACACACACACACACTTGCCCCTAGCCCCCATAACATCATAACAACCCCCCCCCCCCCCACACACACACCCAGGCACCCACCCAGGCAAACTCTTAAGCCCCACCCCACACACACACACACACACAGACACACATACTGCACCACACCACCCCTTTCCGGCCTAGCTGCCAAACACACACACACCACTAGGGGTCGACCGATACAGGTTTTTTAATGGCCGATGCGATACCGATATTTTTTCCATCACCCTTGGCCGATACCCGATTTCCGATACCCGATACGCCGATGCCGATATTGTTAAAAAGTGTTAAAAATGACAAAAATCAGTACGGTATCATTTAAAAAAAAAAAAAAAATCCTATCCCATCACCTTTTCATCACACCATAACATGAATAACAGGAAAATAACTGTCATGTACAAAGCACACTGAGCAAGTAGTTTTTCAACTTTTTCATTATAGCCTCCTAAAAAGTACATAAGGCATTAAAAATTCAAAGGACTGTGGCTTGACAGTGGTACAATAGCAGAGAGCTTGCCTGTACATTTGAAAAATGTTGGGGATGACCCCAAGATTATTATGGGTTTAAATAATGCCTATTTTTTCACCTGTATATGTGTACTTGATTTACTATGGCCTTTCACAAAACAAATCAAATCAACTAACAAACAAAAGCCCAGAATAACAAACCAAAGAAATGCAAACAAAACACATAGACAAGTAAAACCATGTTCTTATTTTCATATTATAAAATACATTGCAAATTTATCCCACCAGTAAAAACACCCCTGTTCAAAATGGTTTGGTCCGCCAAACGTCGGACACCCCTCTATTTTACACAGATTGGAACATTCACTTGTTGCTGAACAAGGAAGTGGCAGCATGCCGGTCAGTTAAATGTTACAGAACTGGTTTACACAGTATTTCTAAACAAATAAACTTCTATGAATTGAAATAGCCCGTTTGCAAGTGATGTTTGTTACTCATTGGAGATCGCTAAACAGATTGAAGTTGATAAATGAATGACGCTACGAAATGCGCGTTTTGAATCGCGGAAATGTACACTGAAACATGCTGGAAGGCACTCGTTACAATGCTACACTAGGTAAGGGTTATGGCAACTGGGGGTGATAAATGACCGAACAATGAACCAGGGAAATAAAAACAGTAGGCTAGTTAACCAACGCTGGTTGGTTAAATGCTACATAAATGGTTTACAAAATTTAAATTAGCCAGTTTGCAAGTGGTGTTTGCTACCTATTAGATGTCGCTAAAACAGATTGAAGTTGATGAATGAATGACGGTATGAAATGCGCATTTTGAAAGGCTGTGGAAATCAGACACTGAAACATATGCCGGTAGACAGTTACAACGGTAGGTAAAAGATGGCGAATGGTGGTGATTATTGACTGGACAATGAACCAGGGAATTAAAATCAGTACAGAAAATGGATGGAGCTGAAACATTCTCCCTTTAGGGCTATTACATGCACATGCCATGTCATTCAGTGTCCACATTAAAATATTATGCGTCTGAAAGTCTAAAACTTTGTGGCAGCCTGCAAGGCTGTTTACTGTACTCAATGAGAGGGGGAGGGGTGACGCAGCAGCGTGCATTGCGGGTCTGCCAGCAACACAGAGCTGCCCGTCTGTAGTCAAAATCTTGGGGTGGGCGTATCGGCCAAAACCGCCTGCGTATCGGCCGATACCGATACACTTAATAAACGCAAATATCGGCCCGATATATCGGCCGGCCGATATATCGGTCGATCCTTACACACCACCACCACCACCTACCTCCTCTTCCTCTCTCTATGTGTGTGCCATCCACCACTGCACCACCCTAATCCTAACACGCACACCATATCCACTGGCAAGCTTTTACACCACCACCCATTGCTGAAACTATCACACGCACACACACACACCAAAACACCAAAACAAATACTCATTGCCCAGACTCAAATGCACACACACACTCACACAGACACTCACACTCTCTCTCTCTCTCTCTCACACACACACACACACACACACACACACACACACACACACACACACACACACACACACACACACACACACACACACACACACACACACACACACACACACACACACACACACACACACACACTCACACATCATCTACCAACAGGCCTCCAACCCTTTTACTGTCCCTCCTCCTCTACACCTCTGAAGCCAATGGAGTGTGTGTGTGTGTGTGTGTGTGTGTGTGTGTGTGTGTGTGTGTGTGTGTGTGTGTGTGTGTGTGTGTGTGTGTGTGTGTGTGTGTGTGTGTATGTGTGTATGTGTGTGTGTGTGTTTGTTTGAAGCCAGCGGGGTGTGCGATTTATAGCCCATCACAGTCCCTCTATCTACTCTCTGCCTCGCCTCCCCACCAGTGGTGTGTGTGTGTGTGTGTGTGTGTGTGTGTGTGTGTGTGTGTGTGTGTGTGTGTGTGTGACTCTAATAGTGGTCCAGACTGTTATCGGTGCTGAGGAGAACAGCTTAGAGCTCAGAGAACAGGAAGATGAAGGGAGCACTAATGGGTGGAGAGAGAGAGAGAGAGAGAGAGAGAGAGAAGAAAACATGAAGGCAGATATGAGGACAGAGAAAATGTTCAGGTAGATAACGGAAGAGGATAGATGGATTGTAGAGTCTGGGAGATAGAGGGAGAGATGGATGGGATGATGTCAGCTGGAGGGAGAGAGAGAAAGAGCGAGAGAGAGCAAGAGAGAGCGCATAGTGGATAACACAAAACCTAAATGTGACACAGCAATAGAGACTCTACTCCACAGTCTGTGGCCTCCACATTCACACAGTACAAAGAGCTAAACTACTACAACTACCAGCAGCAGCGTGTGAGACAGAGACAATCACACAAACAGCTCTGAATGTCATCATGCATCATATATGACACACCAGGTAGAAGACAAAAGCTGTAAGGAAGGAGGCAGGGCTGTACGTTAAGCTTTTTCACTTGGAGCACTGGTGCTCCTAAATGGAAAAAATTAGGAGCACAGACAAAAATTTAGGAGCACAGACAAAAATTCAGGAGCAAAATTTTCGCGACACTTACAAAACATTATTGTGGTTTTTTTTTCAATGTAAAATAGGCCTACTGTGCTTAATATTGTACCATTGATTACCACAGCAATAATGCACAGAGAGCGTTGTGTTTTCCACAGAAAACATATTAACCAAGGTTGGTGGTGGGTTAGCCAGAATAAGACCTGTAACCACAGATGTTCATGAAAAAGGTCTGTGTTGTGCAGTTTCATAACAAGTGATGTGGGACACCCCCCCTAGCCAATGTGGTAGCCTAGGTGACCTAACTAAGTGATAGGGAGAAATTGAAGGGCTTTTTCTTCATCTTCATGCAAAATAGCCTATGCCATTACCCTGTGCAACAAAAACAGGGAGGAAACCACAGTTCCCATTAGCCTACTTATTATCATTATTATTATTAGCCTATTATTACTATGGCTTCGTGATTGAAACATGTAATCACATGATTACTGAACTAGATTGAGTAGTTTATTTAGTCTTAAACATAGTAGGTAAGGCAACACGCTAATCCAACGGGCTTTTAAAAAATAGTTTATTCCTCAAACGCGTGTGTTGGAACGGTGTGTAATGAAACTGGGAGGCGCAAAATTATCTCACTGTGTTGGATGCTCTTTTTGATAGCCATGCCCTACAGCACCGGTAGCTGCTGGGCCAACTAGACTGGCCCTTGCGCGCAGTGAACACTAGGCTACCGGTCCGGTACCTGTTCTGAATGCTCCTCGAACTATTATCTTGACTAATAGCCTACTACTTTGTTTGCGATGCATTTTTTGCGAAATAATTGGGAAGACAGCGGTTAGGGAAAACGCCAAAACAGCGACGTCTTTTAAATCACATGAGTTAGCAAACCAAGAGGCTATTTCACTACCGGATTCAAAAGGTTTCCTGTTAGCAATGCAAACTCCTGCATTTGAACGTTTTAAACAGCAGCCCATTTCGAAAAGCTGTAAGAAGTTTTGGCACAGAACATTCGACTGGGAGATGAGCGTGCGCGCGTTATATGCCATATTTAACCACGGCTCTGTGCGATTCTGTTTTTTTTTTCTGAGGGCTACGGGAGCATAGATGGTTCAATCTTAGCCAACGCGGAATTCAAGCAACATTGACCGTCTTTTTTGAAGCGCATTCCCACTGGGA
>NC_085872.1:50672213-50684713 GCF_034702125.1 Engraulis encrasicolus
TTCTCTTCTCTTCTCTTCTCTTCTCTTCTCTTCTCTTCTCTTCTCTTCTCTTCTCTTCTCTTCTCTCCACCTCTTCACTTCTACTTATCTTCTCTTGTCCTCCCCTGCTCTCTCTCTTCTCTTTCACTTGAGAGAAGTGTGTGTGGGTGTGTGTGTGTGTGAGAACAACCCCTGTGTACACTGCATGTGCATGTGTATGACCTATATGTGGTGTGTGTGTGTGTGTGTGTGTGTGTGTGTGTGTGTGTGTGTGTGTGTGTGTGTGTGTGTGTGTGTGTGTGTGTGTGTGTGCGCTCTCATGTCACACCACATCAAAGCAGCAAAGAGGATCACCCAACAAGACCCACATTGGGACCACTCTACCACTCTTATCCTCTCCTCCTCTCCACTCTCATCACCCTCTCTTCTCATCCTCCACTCCACTCTTACCCTCTCTCTCCACTCTCCTCCTCATATCCTCTCCTCTCCTCACCTCTTCCATCCTCTCCCATCCTCCTCTCCACTCTCATCATCCTCTCCTCTCCTCTCCTCTCCTCTCCTCTCCTCATCTCTCCCATCCTCCTCTCCACTCTCACCATCCTCTCCTCTCCTCTCCTATCCTCTCCTCTCCTCACCTCTCCCATCCTACTCTCCACTCTCCTCTCCTCTCCTCTCCTCTCCTCTCCTCTCCTCCCCTCTCCTCTCCTCTACTCGCCTCTTCCATCCTCCTCTCCACTGTCATCATCCTCTCCTCTCCTCTCTCCTCTCCTCTGCTCTCCATTGTTATCCTCACTCTCCACTCTCCACTGTCCTCTCCAACTCTTCCTCTACTCTCATCAACTAGGGATGTTTTCCTTTCGAATTTAGAATAGTCCTGTCGAATAAAAAAATCCAGCCAGTAAAAAAAAAATCTAAGTTGGCCTCCCTTGCAGTGTTAAGTGACAAATGAAAAGTACTGCAGGGTTACATTAAATTAACCTAGTAGCTCCCCTGTATTCTAATTTCTCTGGTAGGTCTAGATACGATGCTCATTCATTTCCAACATGTAAGGCGAGTGTTTCTGAAAGCGTCCCGCCCCCCGCCGACACGACACACACACAGCCAGGGAGAAGCCACATCTCGTGCATTTCAGGAATGGGCATTGGGCATTCATAAATAAATCGCTGACACTGTAAATCTGCAATTGGTGATGGTTTTGTAAACATGGACTGTCATCTGTAACTGTTCGGGAATAAGGTCACATCAATTTGCGTCTGATTTGGCCAGCGTAAACTTCTGCAAGGTAAGCTACTTAGCTGTTAGCCAATGTCAGTGTCAACAATGGCAGGTTATTTCAATATCTCTAAAATGCTAATAATGATAAGCTAACAAGCGAAGTAAACTAGCTGAGTACTCTTAGCTGAGGCGATTTTATTTGGCTCACTACACTATAATCTGCAACTATTTGGGGGTCGTTTCATATGGCGTTGCTTCGGATTTGTGAAACAAACTTTGTAAAAGCCACCCCTGTAGCCGTGCGAATCGGGATACTGTCTGTCAACAATGTCAATTGCTAACTAGTTCTAATGCAGCCCAACTAGCGAACAACTGTTCAGTGGGGTTTACTTTGCCGTGCCACGAGAATGGAAGGAGGGGAAGGGAATGATAAATATTTCTCGTCACGGACGCACAGACTCCCTCTTCCAGTGAACGTGCTGCTGGACGTTCAGAGGTGTACACTCGACAGCATTTTCTAGCTATTGCTCCCCCCTGGTGCTGTAGATGGAAGGCCACTGTAAATAAGTATTGAACTCTTTATGATACGTCGGCGGAATTTAGGCTACATGTTTCAAGGGATGACGGTGGGAGTCCCTCAGTCAGCAAACGCACGTCTTTTTTCACTCGATTTTCGAATAACATTCGAATAGTGGCCATCGAATTTCGAATAGTGTTTTTGGCAGAAATGCACATCCCTATCATCAACCCCTTACTCTCCTCATCTCCACTCACTCCCCCCTTCTCTCTCTCCCCTCCTCCACCTCTCCCTTTCTCTCTCTCTTTCTCCCTCTCTCCCTCTCTCCCTCCTCCACCTCTCTCTCTCTCTCTCTCTCTCTCTCTCTCTCTCTCTGTCTTTCTCTTTCTCTAGGTTATTTTCTCCCATATGGATATCATCCCACCTTTGTAGGGTTGTGCCGATAGACGATATCATCGTCCATCGGCGATGGACAGCTGGCATCACGATGGACGCAAAACATCGTGATGCCAAGGAATCTTGTACTTGTGTATTTCTGAAGCCGCTGCTATTGTAATCATTACGGTACTTCACATCAAACTTAGCTGACGCATTACCGTAAAATCCGTAGCAGTAGCAGCGGTTTTCAAGACAGGTTGTGAACACAAGCCCCAGCAGAGTGAATTATATAACTACGAAAAAAACACAATGGAATTAAAAAAAAGAAAATTTGTGAACTAAGCCCGACTATTGTTTGCTGCAGATGTATAAGTAGGCCTAAGTGATATCGTTCATTTATTTCTGTGACCTAAGTTGTTGACTACAAAGGGGACTCTTTCCGCATTACCTAGGCTCCTCCGGAGTAACATGACGATAAGCAACACGTTCGGCAATTGCGACAGTTTAACATTTCATGTTACGGTTCACCTCAAAATGTTTAATCGCTATTCGCGGTGGAGATGTCTTGTGAAGCAGCCACTCAAGAGTGTACACTTCTGATAAGCCCACTGTCAATAAGGTGAGCAAGCGGTTCCATGTCCGCCCACGTCTTCATGGCTTCACCGCCAGAACTACTTGTAGAACTATCCATTGATCAACTCCATTGATGAGGGGAAAAAAAAGTATCGATATGACCTAACACAAAACATTCCGTATTCTAGTGCTAGGAATTGACAAAGTCGGGGCTAAAATCCATTGCAAAGCCTCTCGAGAGGGCACGCAATCACGCATGGGTTCTCATCTCTTTCCCATTTAGTTTTCTGGTGAGCGAGAGGGGCTAAAGTTATAGCCTACTAGCCTGTGCAAAAACGCAGCGCATATGTCGTCTTAAAATAGTTACACAGATAAATAACTCACAGATGAAACAAATTTATTGACAAGTCTCCCAAAAACGCCACGCAATGAACTGTTGGTAAAGTAGCAAGCACTGGGCTTGCAGGTGACACGAAGGAGAGACGAGAAGGGCGAGGGGGAGGGGTCAGCGGGCGAACTCTCCATCTCTGTTACAAAGCAGCTGAGCAAGAACGCTGAGGAGGTTTAAACATTTTTTCCCCAGAATGTAATAATATTAATATATTTCACTTACTCATAAATTAAATAGAATTAAATAATAACTGAGCTGAAGATGAATAATACAAATTAATACAAAATATATCATAATATTTTTGAAATTATTCCCCTAAGACGATGTCATCGTCCATCGCATCGTCTCACTGTAAACATCGTCAGCTGTCAATTAGGGGGACATCGCCCAAGCCTACACCTTTGTCTCTGCCTCTGCCCTTATAATTCTCTACTAAACTCCCCTCGCTCCCTGCAGCACAGACAGACAGACTGAGAAACAGGCCGACTGACTGACTGACATAGATGACATAGATATGGTGATAGATAAGCAGATAGAGATTATCATGCTATATTGAGTAGTGGGATTGAGATTATCATGGTGGGTTGAGTAGTGGGATTGAGATGATCATGCTGGATTGAGTGGGATTGAGATTATCATGATGGATTGAGATGAAGTTGTGTTCCTGGAGAGGTCAGGGTATCACTTAGGCAAGTCCCGGCGGCTAGACTGTAGATTACACCAGCACATCAGCAAATAGCATGGAGATGCCGGCTCTCTCACATGTCAAGGGTTAAATCAGATCATATCTTGGCACAGATCGTTTGCACAATATAGACATTTTTATCCCAAACATGGAATTTAAATGCCTATGGGAGGGATTTCTGGAAGCATTAATCCTGTGAAGATATGAGAATGTGATGTGACAACAGTATGAGAGAGTTAAGCATAATATTTCTTCCGCTCCTGCCATGAGTGTGTTATCCTCCCGGGCTGTGGAGACAGTGATGTGCTTGTAAGTGTTACATGCTGGAAATAGATTTTAAGTGCCAGTGACGCCGTGGCGGTCTGTGATGGGCCTGAGTGTGTGTGATGCCGGCTTGCCAACATCTGCGGTGACTCTTCATTAGCGGCGTAGCGCCGTAGTTCCAGCTCACGGCGCTGGAGGACAAGGAGGCTGGGGAAACCAAACCCCTTTCTGTGTGTTTCAATTGCAGAGACTGACCTTGATTTTACCCAGGAATATTTCTACAGCCTCATTTAATAAAAAAAGAGGACTACTGGGTAATCAACTATTTAAACACTGCTGGGTGATGGGGGCAGTCAGGGCTGCTGACAGCTTTGGCTGGGCCCAGGACAAAATCATCTATCTCCCTGGTCCCGGGACAACATACCCTTTTGTCCCCTCCTGTCGGTGGGCCTGGGTGCAGTTCAACATGAACGTGTGCGTGTGTGTGTGTGTGTGTGTGTGTGTGTGTGTGTGTGTGTGTGTGTGTGTGTGTGTGTGTGCTACCATGCGTGTAGTTCTGTAATAGTGGGCGATGAATCTGCTGCTTTATTTGATGGCTGTGACACGAGTGGGGGCTGTAGGTACAGTAATACGTCTCTACAGCTCTGATTCCAGTTATGACTGCTGCCCCTGCAGCTCTGATTCCAGTTATGACTGCTGTCCCTGCAGCTCTGATTCCAGTTATGACTGCTGTCCCTGCAGCTCTGATTCCAGTTGTGACTGCTGTCCCTACAGCTCTGATTCCAGTTATGACTGCTGTCCCTGCAGCTCTGATTCCAGTTGTGACTGCTGTCCCTACAGCTCTGATTCCAGTTATGACTGCTGTCTCTACAGCTCTGATTCCAGTTATGACTGCTGCCCCTGCAGCTCTGATTCCAGTTATGACTGCTGTCCCTGCAGCTCTGATTCCAGTTATGACTGCTGTCCCTGCAGCTCTGATTCCAGTTATGACTGCTGCCCCTGCAGCTCTGATTCCAGTTGTGACTGCTGTCCCTACAGCTCTGATTCCAGTTGTGACTGCTGTCTCTAAAGCTATGATTCCAGCCTCAGCTTTCACACAGCATTTATTCATCCATCTGCAAAATCATAACACATACTGACAGACTACAAGTCTTGCTAGTAGAGTGTGTCCCAGGCACGCAGAGCACTATCTTAACTTGAACTTCAAAAGTCTTTTATTCTCTTTTTTTGAACATTTGGCTTTTTTACTGTCTTTTTGTTCTGTCTCTGATGTTCTTTTCTCAGTAGTTTTTTTTACACCAAAATGGAGGAGAATAGAAAATGAGTACTGTAGTATATTCTCCAGAATGGGGCAGAGGGGGGAAAGCTCTGTTCAGTCCTACAGCACACTGAGGGCTTGAAAGTAAATAATAAATGTCCGCAACACTGTTAAACACAGTTATTTAATGGCATGATGTTAGCATTAGTTAGCAATAGTGTTGCGTACATTTACTATTTACAGTACTTTAAGTTATTTTGTTTTGTCCAGCACCTGTGCCACTGATGTGCACGCATGCTCTGCTTTCTTGTGCTTGAAAGACCTCCATTATTCCCACCTCTGTCAACTTCCTCTGTACGTACTGAATGTGAAGGATCCCAGGGCCAGCTGTCAGTGTGAGCGCGGTGTGGCAAACCTATTATGGTGTTTTTGGTACTACGTATAGTTCTTGGAAGCCATACAGCATACTGAAAGACCTTGAACAGTCCATTTGAGCAGCGTTCCTAGAAATAAGGAAAGGGGCTATTTCTCTCATTCTCTTCCTCCGTGCCTTGCTGTGTTCATTCAGGCCATGCAACTGTGTGTGCAGTGTAGTCACAGGAGGAGGGGGGGGGGGGGCACGGAGAGCCTTGTTTGACACGCTGTTAATGAAGTCAATATAGGTAGCTCTGTAGTGAGACTGAGGCTGCTGAGTTATGGTGTGTGAAATCCAGAATTGCAGAAAGAAGAAGTAGATATTCTTACAGATGTAACTTACCTAATTACAGCACTAGTAGAATGATATCGCATGATTTCAACTTTGTAATACCACACTACTAGTGTTGTGATTACATCTCTCTGTAAGAGTACTTCTACTTCTATTTTCAGCTCCAGTGAAATCTAAATATTTGATGGTAGCATTCTTTTAGAAACAGGTCTCTTGTACACACACACCCTAAGAAGGAATGTGTCATTTTTACACATGCATTGTGTTAAGATGGTTTTAACCTATACTGTGTGGAATGTGATGCAACATGTGCATTATTTAATTAAAATACTCTCACACGTTTGGGGTTAAAAGATGCACATTAATTATTCTTATTTTAAATGTATTTAAAATGTACAATATATCCACTTACTCATCGGAGTGTGGTCTGAACAGGACTCAAATACAGCTCTTGTTATTTACTGTGTATATTCTTGGAGGACAAAGTTAAGGGCAAATAAGGTTGGTTTGTACTGAGCATGTTGCGTTCTCTTCTCTTCCTTTCTTTCCATTACAGTACAAGGTCGATGCAGTGTATGGTATTAACGTGGGTGGGTGCTGTCAGTACCTGCTGATGAACTGTTGTATTAACGTGTTCCATTAGCGTGTTGCATTAGCGTGCTATATTATTACTTACAAGGCTACTTGTATTCAATTACTGGTCTTTTCTTGCATTGTGGTGTCTGTCCTGTTCATGTCAGCCTTGTGTATGTCCTGGCATGGGATAGAGAAAAAACTTAATTTCAATTTCCTTGTAGAACTACGATACATACAAGTACTATGCATACGGAGAAACTGACTATAAAAGTTGACTTTACTTGACTTGTGTGCGTAGATTCAGCAGCATTCAGAGTCTGTTCAGTACAATACAACGTTTTGTTCCTTGCAAGAGCTGTGTTCTGTGAGTTTTCCTGTCCAGTTGTTATGGCACTGTCTCCGTATACAAGCGGATTCCAAAAAAGTTGGGACACTTGGTATTTTGTGAATAAAATCAAAATGCTGGCATTTTCAAAACATTCAATCCATGCATAAGATGAACAATAGCACAAAGTCAACATAGGAACAGTTAAAATGAGGCAAAAGCATTGTTTTGAGGGAAATATGTGGTCATTTAAAATTTGACCCATGCAACAAATCTCAAAAAAGTTGGGACAGGGCCAAAATTTTTTGTAATAGTTGAATAATTCTAAAAATAACACAAGGAGGAATATTTTGAAAGGAACTATATTGACTGCCAACATGAATGCACAGATAAAATACCATCACAGAAAGGCTGTGGCACTCAGAAGCGAAGATTTTGAGGGACTAATTACTGATCTATTACACAGAAAGATTGAATTCTCAAAATTGCCGGCATATAAGGCCTATTTCTGTAATGTAGAGTTCTGTGAAATCATTGCACGAATTATGAGATCATGACACACCCATCGTCAATAAGCCAACTATGACACTCCAACAATGACAGCTGGGCCTAAGAAAAATAAATGTTTGGTTCCGGTTGGTTGTCAGGTTTGGTCATGGGTCGGTCGGAATTGTTTTTTTTTTTTTTTCAATTTTTTTTTTTTTTTCCAATTTTTTTTATGTCCGACCCCCCAACCCCCCACATGCGCCAGATTTCGTCATAAACGCTGTTGAACAATGCCAAGGACGATAGTGGAGTGAGGCCTACAGCTAAAGCTACAATATAAGCATTAATGAGGCAATTATACTGACCGTCACCGAAATGATACATAATACCGTTTCTGGCAATAGGCTACTTGTCCAGCTGTCAGTTGCCCGACACTGCTATTTTAGCTCCTGTAGGCCTATGTCCCGTTAACTTTTTTTTTTTTACTCCTTCCCATGTCTGTTGTAGACCATATTTTCCTTGGGATGAAGGTTCTGGCTTGCTATTTACACACTTTTTTTGTTTTACGTGAGGATGTAGACGCCTGAGGCGATATGAATGTTTTAATGAAGGCTGATCGAGGGATAACATCGTCATTGCCATTAAATCATTATTGTAGAAAACTGTAGTAGTATAGGTCTTCATCGAACAGTCGTATTTGTGGCGACATCATCGTTAATTTCTATTTCATTATTTGGAGGAGGTGCGGAGAGTGAGACAGGTGCCCTGCTGCTGCGCAATGGTGGAGGGACAAGCAGAGAGAGAGAGAGCGAGAAAATAACGGGCCAACGGACTTCTTGGTTAACAAGGCCTTGTGGTAAATGAAAGAATGAAGGAAAACTTGGGCAAAACATTTCCCTTCTCTCATATTAACTTATTTTACAAGGTATTGATACAGTGCTACTTTAGTATTGCTATAACGAGTTATGCATCTCGTCGAACATGCAGCGCGACTGAATGGAAACCCTTTTCTAACACGACGAGACTATATCAATACATTCAAAAATCGTGGATACTTATACTGTCTGTGTGTTGCATTTCGAGGCGGGTGGTCAGGCTGTCAGTGTCGGGTGAGGTAAGGCGATTGACTTATCATTTGACAGGCATTTTCGCCAGGTTCCCAAACCAGCCTACATCGTAGGCTATTATTCTGCAAGAACGCTGTCAGGCAAGTTGTTTAAAACGTACGAGCTACAACGACTACCAATTAGCATGTTGTAGCATAATAATTAGCCTACAACGTGACCGAGTAGGTGCGCAACTATGCAATGACATTTGGCCCGGGGTTTTCTAATATCAATCCGGGCCGCGCGTGTGTGTTGCTCCTATGTGGATAGTCATGCGATGCAAATTCAGTAACTTGCAGGCAGGTAGAAAGTGAGAGATGGCGAGTTATGGGAATGAAGAAACGTGTTGTGTCTTGTCTATATGAACAACCATCCACACAACATCGATATATTTTTTGAGGATTCCAAAAACTGAAAAACATTTTTTGGGGTCGCACAAAAAATGATAGGGTCGGTCGGCAACCGGAACCAAAACAATATTTTTTCTAGGCCCTGTTGAAAAAATGACCATAAACACAACACTTGATTAAGGCACATGATGCAGACATTAAACAGAGTTGCAAGTGGCAAAGCTCATTCTAGATGGACCTAGGAGACATGTGAAACTGTCCTCTGATTACAGAATGGAAAATATTTCATTCTTTTTTAAAATCATGGAGTCATGCACCCTCCAGGTTATGAAGAAAATTAATACTTCAGCTTGATTTAGTGGTCAGTCTGAAAGACTGCATATATGATGGTAAAGGGGTGCAGAGATGCCTTGGTTATGGTGTTCTTACTCATGTAGAGCATTAAAATGAGGGCTGAATGATATATTCAGACTTTAAACAGCATACATAGCTACCAAGGCATTATATTTTGGAGCACAGTCTTAAGATATTGCCCCATAATGATGGGAAATTTCAATCTCTACTATGTTCCAACAGTGTGGTTCCATCATAAGAGTAAACAGGTGACAAAATTGTTTTCTTGCAGTGAGGATATGCCACGTATTAAGCGTAACAAGAAGGTAAACATTTCGAAGAACACACCTATCAGTTGAGCTGCTGAAATCATGTCTCGCACATCAAAATATCTATTTTTTAAATAAAATCATGCCATCAGTCAAAGTATTTAAATGTTAAGTCTCCTCCCTTTTGTTGTGTTTAGTCTTATCCAACATAAAAAGCATTTTATTGGCCCTGTCCCAACTTTTTTGGAATTTGTTGCAAGGGTGAAATTTTAAATTATCACATAATTACCCCAAAACAATCATTCTGCTTGGCTTTAACAACTGATATGTTGTCTGTACACAATGCTCTACCTTATTAACATATTGAATGTTTTGAAAATGCCAGCATTTTGATTTTATTCACAAAATACCAAGTGTCCCAACTTTTTTGGAATCCGCTTTGTACATGTAAACATCTTCTAAGTTTCCACAATGTTTTCTCTTGCAAAACATCTCTCTTTCATGGTAGCATAACACTTTTTGTTCTTGACAAAACTTGCCGTTGTATGTAGCCGGATGAAGCAGCCTCACAATGTGAAAACGCTGCCAGATTTCTGCTTTGGCTGTCGTCCTACCACAGGGCATCTCCCTAATTAGCTCCTCTACCTACCAGCATACTGTAGGTGTGCTAATTAGAATTGTCTGGTTTGGCGAACAAATGATACCTGGAACAAATATCACTCTTTTTGGTGAACATGTGAAAAGTGGGATCAGTTTGCTGTTTTAAAAGCCACCACTTTACTGGGGGGTTTAGCAGATGTTTTGTGAGCGCCCAGGGGGCCCTGTTCACACCTTTGTGCACCTTTGCCAACCCCTGATACCTGAATGTCTGAATGTCGCCACTAAGGTGATATACTGAAAAGGAAAGTCAGCACCCAACCTTTCTCTGTGGTGCCTGATGAAGACCTCGTTGGGTTGAAACGTTGTATGACCTGAATAAACCTTCAAAGCAGAGCTGCAGTGTGCAGATTTCTACTGTTTCGACCTACTTAAAGTCCACCTGGGTTTTTGGTAATGGAATCAGGGAAGTGCAGATGGCATTATTACAGAACAGAACAAAAAGTATATATTATAACTGCTACAATTAATACTGTGTAGTTGATAGTTGTCAGCGCTTGATCATATTAAATGGTTTCTACTGTAGGCCTATATTTATATTCAATGGTACTCTATGACTATATTATTATTATATTTTGTCACTTTTTGTTCTGGTGCTAGTGTCTCTATTCTCACTTTCTTAAACGCTAAAATTAGATTTCCCGTTTCCTTTAAAACACCTTTTGTGCATGTGTATGTGTGTGTGTGCATGTGTGAGTGTGTGTGTGTGTGCAGTGAAGCCTGCCTGTCTCTAAGGCGTCTGTCATGTGAGGTGGGAAGTGATGGAAAACTGGAAAAAAACATCCTCTCTCTCACAACCAAACGTGAAAACTATTCTCTTTTCTCACAACCAAATTGGAAAAAACATCCTCTCTTCCCACAACCAACGTGAAAACTATTCTCTCTTCCCTCACAACCAAATGTGAAAACTATTGTCTCTTCCCTCACAACCAAATGTGAAAACTATTCTCTCCTTTCGCACAACCAAACATGAAAATCTCTTTGTCTCCTGCTGGGATTAAATGTGTGTTCTCACTTCATTTATTTAGTTTTCCAATTATGTCTTATTTTTGTTCTTCTAATCACAGCTGGCGTCAAAATAACTCTTGTTGTTGAAATGCATTTGCATGTCTCAGTGGTTAATGAACCAAACGAAGAAATGATGATTACCAAGGTGGACTTTTGTTTTGCCCGACATCCCTTCTGGTGACTAAGTCAGATAAACAGAAGGAGAACAAGATAAAGAAAAGGAGAACAAGATGAAGAGAAGGAGAACAAGATAAAGAAAAGGAGAACAAGATGAAATAGGCAAAGAAGAAGAAGAACAAGAAGAAGAAGAAGAAGGTGAAGGTGAAGAAGAAGGTGAAGAAGAAGAAGAAGAAGAAGAGGAAGAAGAAGAAGAAGAAGAAGAAGAAGAGGAAGATGAAGAAGAAGAAGAAGGTGAAGAAGAAGAAGAAGAAGAAGAGGAAGAAGAAGAAGAAGAAGAAGAAGAAGAGGAAGATGAAGAAGAAGTAGTAGTAGAAGAAGACTTAGCAAATAGCATTACATATCTAATCTATGTCTAATAGTGAAATAAAGTCTAATTAACATCGCTGACACTCCTAGTCACTCTTTACTGAAAAGCTTTACTACATCATAATAACAACATTGCAGTAGCATTGCCATCAGTCTTAAGTAAAACATTAAGACATGGTCATTACTAATTTTGGTGACTGTAGTGTCTAGTTATTGAACGTGTGTCTTAAAGAATTTTGGAAGTGTGTGATCATAAAAGCAGAGCTACGCGGCGGGAGAGGGATCAGTGCTTAGGCAGCGCTATGTTTGTGACGCCATGCACTTTGCTTGCCTGAACAAATAAACTATGCCAAACCTCCATGGCTAAAGAAAGAAACTGACTCAAGTGTGGATATTACAGTGACATTAAAGGGACACTGTGAGATTTTTAGTTGTTTATTTCCAGAATTCATGCTGCCCATTCACTAATGTTACCTTTTTCATGAATACTTACCACTACCATCAAATTCTAAGTATTCATTATGACTGGAAAAATTGCACTTTTCATACATGAAAAGGGGGATCTTCTCCATGGTCCGCCATTTTGAATAGCCATTTTTAGCTGCAAAAATGACTCTATTTGAACCATACTAGAAAATATTTGTTTATTACTTAGTAATCTCTCATGTAAAGATCAAATTTGGCAATAGGCAGCCCAGTTTCAATGAGCAGCATAGTTGCAGTACCTTTTTTGGCCATTTCCTGCACAGTGTACTTTTAAGGTTATAATGCATTAAAGGGTTACCACAGTGCTGAGCATGAACATGGAAGACACATAGATGGATGACGGAAGGATGGAAGACTTGTGTTACCATGACGATTTGCCATGACGGTTGCCGTCGGATACGGTGCTGTGGAGCGTAAACGGAACCCTCCAGAGCCCTTGGTTTAGTGAGAAA
>NC_085872.1:50692213-50699713 GCF_034702125.1 Engraulis encrasicolus
AGGCTACCTGACACGTGTGTGTCCGATAACACGTTATAGTCGTCCATCAAGGTGTCAAAAAGGCTATTCCCTCGAAGGACTGAGCGCAGGAGAGAAGCAGGGCGCACGTGAGTGCGAGAATGACAGCGTACTGGACATGTGAAACTCTCCTTCCCCAACAAGTGGTTTGGGCACTGTTTGTCGGCCAGTTTCATGACATCTTGACATCCGTTTAAAAAAGTAAAAAAAAAAAAGAAAATTAGGCATATCATTATCTTCATTATTTCTGCTGTAGTCAATCAAACATTTCATTGTAGGCTAACCAACATTATTTGGAAATCAAACCGAAACACTGTTGACTACTGCTGTTAATTATTTCCACGTGCTATTTTATTGTCTACCTCGGGTAAAGCCTAATTTCAAACTGTCAATCAACCAGAAACGTGGATGTTTTAGCCAGTTTGCGTGTCTCCATGTTGCAAAATCATGGGTGCGGTCTCCTTCCCGCCGTTTTAGAGGTGTGATTATTCTAATTACGTGTGTTATGTGTTTGAGTGTGTGTGTGTGTTTGAGTGTGTGTGTGTGTCAGTGTGTGTGTGTGTGTGTGTGTGTGTGTGTGTGTGTGTGTGTGTGTGTGTGTGTGTGTATGTGTGAGAGTGTGTTTCCGTGTGTGTGTGTGTGTGTGTGTGTGTGTGTGTGTGTGTGTGTGTGTGTGTGTGTGTGTGTGTGTGCGTGCTTGCGTGTGTGTTTTGGGCTCCCACTCTAACACTGTGGTCTTTATTAGCATGACAAGTCCAACTGGAAGCTGTTAAAGCAAAAATATTTGGTTAAACATTTAACATATAAAGGAAAAACACCGAAAAATAACACTACAAACAACAGTATTAATCTCTCTCTCTCTCCTTCTCCCATCCAAGGTTCACGTTAGCCGACTGTGGACAGACATTGGCCATTTTGCATGCATGAATGACCTGCAAAATAAAATGTGACCGGACTAGGGATGCAAATTATCGATTAATTCATTAATCATTAGTTGATAGCCTTATCGATCGACTTACGATTAATTGATAAGTGGCATTTTCCCCCCGAAATGTCAATGTTTCTCAAAAAAAAAACCCACTAAATCTAATTTTTTTTATTAAAAATTGTGATAAAATACTACATTTAAAATGAATTCTATTTCAATTCTTTAATCCAAAGGTGATTTAAATATTCCCTCTATTCACACCCCTCTTCACACACACTCTTCACATGCCCATTTCACCTGGGTCTCTTGTCAGTTGAATTGTCGATTAATTGCGATTAATGTTTTTTAATCGATTAACGCATTGATCGATTAAAGTCGATTAATCGATTAATCGTTTGCATCCCTAGACCGGACAAAATGTCAGACAAAAAATTACTACAATTAATCAGTAAATAATATTAGCTCATTTTAAATACTGAATGTTAAAAAACACCTGTAATGAAAACAATTGTGAATAGTCTAAATGAACGTTTCATAAACAGCATGCAATAGCGTTGCTTGCGCTCTCATCCCCACGTCGTTGTCCCCAGTCAGGCGCTTCCCAATCACTTGACTCACTCTGGCTGCTGTCGAGGAACAATTCTGCTTTTTGTTGCCTAATTTTACCAATATATCAGCATGCGTACATTGCACGCATCGCAGCATCGAAGCATCGAAGCATCGAATCACTTTCACTTTTACCTCTGCTGAGAAATGGTGGTGGATCGCCACGTAGGCAACAGTAGAGGGTCAAATTAAACATTTCAGAGAAAGATGTGCTCACGAGAAGTCCCAGCGAAAGAGCATGCAGGGCTTTATAACTTTTTTCATCACCGGCCAAAATGGATGTAACTCACGCGCCCACATAGAGCGTCGTACGGAACATTTCGATTCCATTACTTTTGAGAGCGCAGTAACACATCGCAATACAGTTCAAATTTCAATAGCGTTGTTTCTGTTACTGCACTACCATTACAGTCATCTCCTCTTACCCAATTTGAGTAGGTTAATCCTCTTCGGTTTTGCAGACAAAACACAATGTTTTCAGTCGATAACTTAGGCTAGATAAGCGCGCAGCATGTTGGGTGGCTGCTTTTTTTTCAGTACGAGCTCTCGGGTGTGCGAAAGAGAGTGCGCGTTTACTCCCCGTGCATACAAGCAGGGCTCTAAATTAACACCAGCCAACTGGCCAAATGCTAGTGAAATTTAAGTTTTGCTAGAAAAGACCAATTTACTAGCTACTTTGATCCAGTAGGGAGTGTGTGGTTCGCTATATGAGGGAAGGTCCGTTAGATATTCCAAATGTTCGGTATTCTGCAATACAGCCGGCCACTTGTCCGGCCAGTGAGAATTCTAGTATGAACACTGCTCCCATCACTCTCTTTCTCCTCTATTACTCTCTCTCTCTCTCTCTTTCTCTCTCTCTCTCTCTCTCTCTCTCTTTCTCTCTCTCTCTCTCTCTCTCTCTCCCTTATCATCTTCTCTCTGCCTCTCTCCTCTGTATTTGCACCTCGTTACTCTCTGGTGTGTTTGTGTGTGTGTGTTTGTGTGTGTGTGTGTGTGAGAGAGAGAGATAGAGAGATAGAGAGAGAGAGTGAGAGTATGTGTGTGAGAGAGAGAACAACAGAAAGAGAGACAGAGAGATTGAGAGTGTGTGTGTGTGTGTCTGTGTGTGTGTGTGTGTGTGTGTGTGTGTGTGTGTGTGTGTGTGTATGTGTGTGTATGTGTGTGTCTGCGTTTTCCGTTGATATAGTAAATGTGGCCATTGCCTCTGCGGTGTCATCTGGTCAGAAATAGCATGTTGCATCACTCCGGAATATTGCTGTAAATTTCCCATCAATTCCTGAGGCCCTACAGTATATATCCGCAGGCTTAATTACAGCCCAGAACACTGCTAACTGGAGCTTTCATTACGGAGGGGCTCCACACATACACACACACACACACAAACACACACACACACTGGAGCGTTCATTACGGGGGGGCAGGAAAAGGTTGCAATAGATTTCGTGCGCTGCGCTCCCTTTTCTAGTGTTTACATGACAGGGGGTTTATTGGCCCCCAAACAGTAATGATGAGCTTTCCTGCACTGCATGAATAATCTGACTTTTATAAAGGCAACGCTCACGCATCGTGTTCACACAGTCCTGTGCACTTTTATAAAGGCAACGCTCACGCATTGTGTTCACACAGCCCTGTGCACTTTTATAAAGGCAACGCTCACGCATTGTGTTCACACAGCCCCATGCTGCCCATCTCCCCTCTGTGTGTGTGTGTGTGTGTTTGTGTGTGTGCGCCCATGCTCCCCGTCTCCAAGGCTGCATGCTTTCCTCATTATGCATTTTCATTGGGGATGCACGATGTGAAAAATTTCGTCCGATATGGATATTGCGGTTTTGGCCGATAACCGATATTAACTGATACCGATGTTTATTTTTTCTACTTTTTAAAGAGATAACATTTAATACAGACTGAGAAAGATGCAAACAAACTGAGTTTTTGAATATCCTCTTATTTCTAAAAAAAACTCCCTGTGATAAAATTAGATAAAAAATAAAGACAAACTAGAAGACAAACAATGAAAGTCACCGTCAAGTCCAATCTTTTACAACCATAACATATAAAAAAAAAAAAATTGGCGTTAACATCGGCCCAGTTTTACCCATCGGACCGATGTCCGATGTGTTGAGAAATGTCAAATATCGGTCCATACCGATACATCTGGCTGATACATCGTGCATCCCTACTTTTCATACATCCATACATAGGCATGCACACACACACACACACATACACATACTGTATATTCACATGTATAGATAGGGGAGCAGATAGGGGAGGACAAGGGGGTCAGTGTCCTGGGCCCAGGGGCAGAGGGGCCTCAGAATTGGGTCCTCTTTACATTGTATGTATTGGGAATGTCCTGGACCCGGCCAAAGCTGTCAGCAGCCCTGTGCATAGACACACACACACACACACACACACACACACACACACACACACACACACACACACACACACACACACACACACACACACACACACACACACACACACACACACACACACACACACACACACACACACACACACAGAATTATACTGTAGATTCACATGCATAGACACATGTAGGCACAGAGGCAGACATACAGAGGCATACATACTCTTTCTCTCTCCCTCTTTCTCTCTCTCTCTCTCTCTCTCTCTCTCTCTCTCTCTCTCTCTCTCGCACGCACATACGCACGCCCGCACACACACACACACACACACACACACACACACACACACACACACACACAAACACACACACACACACACACACACACACACACACACACACACACACATACACACACACACACACACACACACACACACACACACACACACACACACACACACACACACACACACACACACACACACACACACAGCAAACACAACTCCCTGCCTCCATGCCACCCCACCTCTGCCACCCCTCCCTAGATTTATATGGATATCAGAACAACCCTCACTAAGCTCGCCGGGACTTTCCAGAATGTGATTTGTGTGCAGGAGAAAGCAAGAAGCCTCGGAAAGAGTCAAAGGAAGACAGGGTAGAATGAAGAATGGGAGAGAGGAGAATGGAGGAGGAGAGAGGAAGAGGGAGAGAGGAGAATGGAGAAAAAAGGTGGATGAGGGGAGAGGAGGATGGAAGAGAGAGGAGGATGGAGGAGAGAAAAGGATAAGGGAGAGACGAGAATAGGGGAGAGAGGACAAGGAGGGAGAGGAGGGTAGAGGAGAGAGAGGGAGGGGAAGGGAGAAGAGGAGGATAGAGGGAGTGGAAGGGAGAAGAGGAGGATAGAGGGAGTGGAATGGAGAAGGGAGAGACATTGTTCCATTTCCTCCTCCATTAATTGAGTGTGTGTCTGTGCATGTTGAGCCGTGCTGCGGCAGCGCGTTTGTGAATGGCCGGCACTAATCAAAACACACGCACACACACACACACACACACACACACACACACACACACACACACACACACACACACACACACACACACACACACACACACACACACCCAGACACACACACACACACACACACACACACACACACACACACACACACACACACACCATGTGAATGGTCGTCTCTAATCTAAAAGTCCATTTGAGGTCCTGCTGGGAGCTGCAGCCTGATTAGTATTTCCTCCCCGGATACTCTCGACTCACTCTCCCTTCTGGCTTTGGGAGATAGTGATAGGCCTCCTCGCTATACTGCTAAACTAAACTAACTTCTTACCACTCATTCTCCCTTCTGGCTTTGGGAGATCCACTATACTGAGATACGCTATACTGAGATACTGAGATACTCTATACTGAGATACTCTATACTGAGATACTGAGATACTCTATACTGAGATACTCTATACTGAGATACTCTATACTGATACTCTATACTGATACACTATACTGAGATACTCTATACTGAGATACTGAGATACACTATACTGAGATACACTATACTGAGATACTCTATACTGAGATACTCTATACTGAGATACTGAGATACACTATACTGAGATACACTATACTGAGATACACTATACTGAGATACACTATACTGAGATACACTATACTGAGATACTCTATACTGATACTCTATACTGAGATACTCTATACTGAGATACACTATACTGAGATACACTATACTGAGATACACTATACTGATACTCTATACTGAGATACACTATACTGAGATACACTATACTGAGATACTGAGATACACTATACTGAGATACACTATACTGAGATACACTATACTGATACTCTATACGCCATTCTATCATCTCAGAAACATCTCCAGACTCAGGCCTTCACTTTCAAAGACAGTTACAGAGACGCTCACTCACTCCTTTATCTCCTCCCGTCTGGACTACTGCAATGACATCCTGCTTGGTCTACCCAACAAGGCCCTAGACAGACTGCAATATGTCCAGAACTCTGCTGCCAGGATCCTCACCGGTACTAGACCCTGGCAGCACATCACCCCCATACTCAAGCAGCTTCACTGGCTCCCCATCAAGTCACACATTGCCTACAAAGTCCTCCTCCTAACCTTCAAGTCCCTCCATGGTCTGGCACCCCACTACCTCACAGACCTCCTTCACCCTTATGACCCCTCAAGATCCCTGCGGTCCTTTTCCAAGGGCCAGCTGGTCGTCCCTCGTACCAGGCTCAAGGCCACCAGTGACAGAGCCTTCCATGTTGCTGCTCCTATTCTTTGGAACAATCTGCCCGACCACATCCAGAATGCCCCTTCACTGGCCATGTTTAAACAACACCTTAAGACACATCTCTTCCTGGAGGCTTATGGCTGTTAGTTCTATAAGCACATTCACTTACATGCACTCACACACACGCTCACGCACTGACGCGCACACACACTCACACTTTCTTACACGATACCTTGTGAAGCGACCTTGGGTGTTTTGAAAGGCGCTTTATAAAACAAAAGTATTGTTATTATTATTATTATTATTATTATTATTATTATTATTATTATTATTATTATTATTATTATTATTATTATTATTATTAGGGATGCACGATGTATCGGCCAGATGTATCGGTATCGGCCGATATCGGCCAATATTCAACACATCGGACATCGGTCTGATGGGTAAAACTGGGCCGATGTTAACGACGATGTTTTTTTTATATGTTACGGTTCTAAAAGAATGGACTTGACGATGACTTTCACTGTTTGTCTTCTATTTTGTCTCTATTTTTTATCTGATTATCACAGGGAGTTAAAAAGTGTTTTTGGAAATAAGACGACATTCAAAAATTCTGATTGTTTGCATCATTGTCATCTCTTTTTTTTAAAAAAAGAAAGAAAAACATCGGTATCGGTTAATATCGGTCATCGGCCAAAACCGCAATATCATAATCGGATATCGGTATCGGCCGAAATTTTTGACATCGTGCATCCCTAGCTATTATTATACTGAGACACACTATACTGAGATACACTATAAGTTAAGTTACTGCTAAACTAAACTAACTTCTCACCACTCATTCTCCCCTCTTGCTTTGTGAGAGCCACTTTAGACGGCCCCTGCAGACGAATCTGTAACTAACTCACTACACTGAGGCACAGACAAATCCACAGAACACCTGCACATTGTTCTATAGTAAGTGTAGCCCAGTTACACAGTGAGGTGACTTGTGTTGGAAGGAAACTGCAGCAGGTTTTGTTTTCTTTTACTTTGGCCATCTCTGATACTGACTCCCTACATGACAGCAGCACTGTGCCCATGTTCAAGGTTACAGTAAATAAGAAGAGAAAGGGAAAACATTTTCATATATTCTGAAGTATACAGGAGGCAGTCTCTACCCTGATCAAGCCAAGTTGTTCTTGGTTTTGATCATAAGTGCACACAGTTGTCGAGTTTTTCCACTAGAAGTTAGTCATGAAGTGTCTTTGGAAGATGTTGTGGATGTCATGTCTTTTTTCATGACGTGTATTTC